>NC_037689.1:117243795-117409215 GCF_003255815.1 Theropithecus gelada | reverse complement strand
TTGGATTTTTTTTTTTTTTTTTTTTTTTTTTTTTTTTTTTTTTTGAGACAAAGTCTCGCTCTGTCACCCAGGCTGGAGTGCAGTGACACGATCTCAGCTCACTGCAACCTCCACCTCCCGGGTTCAAGTGATTCTCCTGCCTCAGCCTGCTGAGTAGCTGGGACTACAAGCATGCACCACCATGCCCGGCTAATTTTGTATTTTTAGTAGAGACAGGGTTTCACCATGTTGGCCAGGCTGGTCTTGAGCTCCTGACCTCAGGTGATCCGCCCGCCTCGGCCTCCCAAAGTGCTCGGATTATAGGCATGAGACACTGTGCCTGGCATACTTGGGATTTTTTAAGGGAAAAAGGGAAAGGGAATCAGCTGGAGCCAGAACCAGTAATGACAATACCTGTAGGGATAAATTAATCCATAATTGTAAACTGTGAATCTATACTCACATCAGTTCTTTTTTTCAAAATATTTCTGCATTTCTGGGTTAGTTGTATAGGTCATAGTGCAATGCAATATTTAATACACTAATTAGGATAAAGCAATTCACATTGAGCTTCCTAGCGCACTACTGCTGAGCATTGTTACTCCTACTCTTGTCTGAGAGAAAATGTGGGGTTTTTTGGTGCTCTCTTTAGATTATGAGTTTTTAATATTAAGATGATTTAATGGACGTTTTCTGAATTCTGAATTACTTTGTAGCTATGGCCATGCTCTGTTACCTGGTGAAGGCGCAGCTATGGCTGAATATGTAAAAGCTGGAAAACGTATCCCACGAAGAGGTGAAATTGGCTTGACAAGTGAAGAAATTGCATCATTTGAATGCTCAGGTTATGTAATGAGTGGTAGCAGGTATGTTATTGGCATTAAGCTCAGTTTCCATGACTAGATCTTCTTTTTTACTACCAGAATTATATTTTCGTAATTTATTCTCATTAAGTGACTGTTTCTTATTAAAAGTAGAGTATAAATATTGGTTTGATACTAGTTTTGTTAGTATAACATGGTTTTCTGCAATTCCAAGTATATATGCAACTCAACCTCAAACTCAGCTATATCTCTGACTTCAAAGAATCAGTCTTTCTAATGTCCTTTCCTAGTTGGTATTTGGGTACAGATATTTTATCCACTGGAGGATATAGTTAAATTCAGCTATTTATCACTGTCCCGTGAGGAATGTGGCAATTAGGGAAATATTTTCGCAAGACAGTGTTTCCTGGTTACAAGTTTGTCTCCAGTTCTTTATGGGCCCAGATTTCTGAGACTGAATAACAGAAAAAGATGATAAAAGACATTGGTCAGCTGAGAACATGTCCTGGCTAATAAATAAATGAATAAATATATAAATTTTAAAAAGACACTGGATTCAGCATGGGGAAACAAATATAAAATTAGGAAAGGGAAAAGTTCCAGGAAGAACCAGGAGAATGAGCTAATAGGGCAGGAGTATTTAGATCAAATTGAATTTTGGATTCTTTAAAACTTGATAAACTTTTTAAAGTAGATAACTATTTTTAAATGATATTGAAGGCAAATATTTGCAGAAACCCTGAAGCACCTCCAGAATCTTGTAATTCTGAGGACCAATATTTGAAGTATTACACTGGAGGACCCATGCAGTAAGGCAAGAAAAAGAAATTAGAGACACAAGGATTGGAAAGGAAGGCCGGGCACAGTGGCTCATGCCTGTAATCCCAGCACTTTGGGAGGCCAAGGCAGGCAGATCACTTGAGCCCAGGAGTTCAAGACTAGCCTGGGCAACATGGTGAAACCCATCTCTACTAAAAACACAAAAATTAGCCAGACGTGGTGGTACGCAGCTGTAATCCCAGCTGCTCAGGAGGCTGAAGCAGGAGAATCGCTTGAACCCAGAAGGCAATGAACCAAGATCACACCACTGCATGCCAGCCTGGAGAGCAAGACTCCGCCTGAAAAAACAATAATAATAATAATAATATAATAAGGATTGGAAAGGACAGTATAACAATGTCATTTTTTATCCAGGTGCGGTGGCTCACGCCTGTAATCCCAGCACTTTGGGAGGCATAGTCGGGTGGATCACCTGAGGTCAGGAATTCAAGACCAGCCTGGCCAACATGGTGAAACCCCGTCTTTACCAAAAATACAAAAATTAGCTGGGCATGGTGGCGGACGCCTATAGTCCCAGCTACTCAGGAGGCTGAGGCAGGAGAATCACTTGAATCCAGGAGGCAGTTGCAGTGAGCCAAGATCATGCCATTGCACTCCAGCCTGGGTGACAAGAGTGAAACTCCATCTCAAAAAATAAAATGTCATTTTTTTGTGAATGACATTGTGAATGATTTGATTGTTTACATAGAAAATCCCAAAGAATCTCCAGATAAATTATAAATAAGAGGAGTGTTTAACAAATGGTTGGATATAAGGTTAATACACAAAAATCCATTGCATTTCTATTTACCAGCAACAGATAACTAGAAAATGTAACTAAATAAGAAGAAAACAACATTTGTAATAGTATCAGAGAATATGAAGGACTTCAGAATAAATCTTAACAAAAGATGCCCAACACTCTGTGAGGAAAACTATAAAACATTATTAAGAGATTGTATATTCAATACAGTTCCAATAAAAATGAATTTCATTTCTATTTACCAACAGCAGAAACCTAGAAAGTTTATAACAGTGTCAGAATATGAAGGACTTAAGAATAAATCTTAACAAAAGATGCCCCAGGTTCTATGGAGAAAAATGTAAGACTTTAAGAATCTGTATATTCAACAGTTCCAATCAAAATCACAACATAGTTTTTCATGAGACTTATTCAGCTGGTTCTAAAATGTATATTTTACACTAAAAGGACAAGAATAGCCAGGTCACTTCTGAAGAAGAAGAGCAAGAAGGTAAGATTAAAGAAAACTTAAATAACTGGAGAGATACCAGGTTCATGGATAGGAAATCAATATTGTAAAGTTGTCAGTTCTTCCCAAATTGATCTTTATATTGAATACAGTCCCAATCAAAATCACAACACAGTTTTTCATGAAACTTAATAAGCCAGTTCTAAAATTTATATGTTAGACTAAAAGGACAAGAATAGCCAAGTCACTCCTGAAAAAGAAGAGCAGGTAGGTAAGATTTCCCCTACAAGATAGGAGGATTTATTATGAAGCTCACAGCACTTTAGAAAGCATGGGAGAACAACTGAATTATTCAATGGAATAAAACTCAGGCTGGGCGCAGTGGCTCACGCCTGTTATCCCAGCACTTTGGGAAGCTGCGGCGGGTGGATCACCTGAGGTCAGGATTTCAAGACCAGCCTGGCCAACGTGGTGAAACCTCGTCTCTACTAAAAATACAAAAATTAGCTGGGTGTAGTGGCGGGTGCCTGTAGTCCCAGCTACTTGGGAGGCTGAGGCAGGAGAATCACTTGAACCCATGAGGCAGAGGTTGTAGTGAGCTGACACCTCGCCATTGTACTCCAGCCTGGGCAACAAGAGCAAAACACTATCTCAAAAAATAAAAATAAAAATAAAATTCAGAGCCCAAAGATACATGTTTGGAACTTCAGTGTATGAAAGAGATAGCATGTCGGATCAATGGGGAAAGAAAGAACCATTCAGTACATGAAATAGGAAAGAAATGGTTATTCATATGAAAAAAGATGAAAGTAGGACCCTGTATTACCAAATATAAAAAACAGTGCGGCAGCCAGGCACGGTGGCTCACACCTGTAATCCCAGCACTTTGGGAGGCCGAGGCAGACGATTCACTTGAGGCCAGGAGTTCAAGACCAGCTGGCCAACATGGTGAAACCCTGTCTCTACTAAAAATATAAAAAGGAGCTGGACGTGGTAGCGGGTGCCTGTAATCCCAGCTACTCAGGAGGCTGAGGCAGGAGAATCGGTTGAACCTGGGAGGCAGAGGTTGCAGTAAGCTGAGATGATGCCACTGCACTCCAGCCTGAGTGACAGAGGGAGACTCAGAAGTTAAATCCACTGACAAAAACTGCTCTTCAATTATAGATTTAGACTTGGTTCTTTTTTTTTTTTTTTTTTTTACCTAGTTTCACTCTTGTCCCCCAGGCTGGAGTGCAGTGGCGCGATCTCAGCTCACTGCAACCTCCGCCTCCTGGGTTCAAACGATTCTCCTGCCTCAGCCTCCCGAGTAGCTGGGATTACAGGCACCCGCCACCACACCCAACTAATTTTTGTATTTTTAGTAGAAACGAGGTTTCACCACGTTGGCCAGGCTGGTCTTGAACTCCTGACCTCAAGTGATCTGCCCGCCTCAGCCTCCCAAAGTGCTGGGATTACAGGCGTGAGCCACCGTGCCCAGCCTAGACCTGGTTCTTTTGGTTGTATGGTAAAGTAGAACCTTGAAGGAAGTTCCATCTGATTAATGACTAGTTAAATGTTTTATCTGTTCTGCTATCAATTCCACAAAGGCAAATGGATATATCACCTAGGAAGTTTAATAATTTGCCCATTTCTGGTTGTTTTACTGGAAACAAATTAGACGTATACCCTTACTATTTGAAATTAATGATAGTGGCTGGGCACGGTGGCTCACATCTGTAATCCCAGCACTTTGGGAGCCGAGGTGGGTGGATCACCTGAGGTCAGGAGTTTGAAACCAGCCTGGCCAAAATGGCGAAACTCCATCTCTACTAAAAATAGAAAAATTAGTCAGGCGTGGTGGCACACACCTGTAGTCCTGGCTACTCGGGAGGCTGAGGCAGGGGAATCACTTGAGCCTGGGAGGCAGAGGTCGCAGTGAACCAAGATTGCGCCACTGCACTCCAGCCTGGGTGACAGAGCCAGACTACATCTCAAAAAAAAAAAAAAAAAAGGATAACATGTACTATGTTGACAGGATATCAGAGATCATTATTTGAATAGTGGAAATGAATCAAAGACATATCAGGGCCAGGCACGGTGGCTCACGCCTGTAATCTCAGCACTTTGGGAGGCTGACACAGGTGGATTACTTGAGTTCAGGAGTTCGAGATCATCCTAGCCAACATGGTGAAACCCTGTCTCTACTAAAAATACAAAAATTAGCCGGACCTGTAATCCCAGCTACTCAGGAGGCTGAGATAGGGGAATTGCTTGAGCCAGGGAGGTGGAAGTTGCAGTGAGCCGAGATTGCACCACTGCACTCCAGCCTGGGCGACAGAGCAGGACTCCGTCTCAAAACAAAACAAAACAAAAAAAAAAGGACGTGTCAGGCAGCTAAAATATTAATAAATTATCTTTTGGAAATTTAACCCATTTCAAAAACAGTTTTTATTTGTCAGCTGTTAAATAGACCACTCTGGGGCCGGGCGCGGTGGCTCAAGCCTGTAATCCCAGCACTTTGGGAGGCCGAGGCGGGTGGATCACGAGGTCAGGAGATCGAGACCATCCTGGCTAACATGGTGAAACCCCGTCTCTACTAAAAATACAAAAAACTAGCCGGGCGTGGTGGCGGGCGCCTGTAGTCCCAGCTACTCGGAGGCTGAGGCAGGAGAATGGCGTGAACCTGAGAGGCGGAGCTTGCAGTGAGCCGAGATCGCGCCACTGCACTCCAGCCTGGGTGACACAGCGCGAGACATTGTCTCAAAAAAAAAAAAAAAAAAAAAAATAGACCACTCTGGGTAAGAAAAGATTAATGAGGATGTACTATGAAAATAATTACTGAGAAATTAAGCCAAAAATAAAATTCTCTCCAGGCATCGCCGAATGGAGGCTGTGCGACTGCGAAAAGAGAACCAGATCTATAGTGCTGATGAGAAGAGAGCCCTTGCATCCTTTAACCAAGAAGAGAGACGAAAGAGAGAGAACAAGATTCTGGCCAGTTTTCGGGAAATGGTTTACAGAAAGACCAAAGGGAAGGATGACAAATAAGGATTTTCTGATTGTCCAGAAGACATTTTTAACAACAAAAAAGAAAGTCTGGGTTCCACACATACATAGAAAAAGATTATTATGTTCTGAGAAAGCTTTACAGTGCTACTGTGCCTTCTATTTAATTCTTTCAGTCCTTCAATAAAAAGCTACTTATTGATATAACTTCAGCAAGTTCTTTGGGTTATTTTGGATTGACCATAATAACTTTCTGGTTTAAAAATTCAAATTATGGGCTGGGCATGGTGGCTCACGCCTGTAATCCCAGCACTTTGGGAGGCCAAGGCAGGGGGATCACTTGAGGACAGGAGTTTGAGACCAGCCTGGCCAACATGGTGAAACCCTGTCCCTACTAAAAATACAAAATCAGCCAGGAGTAGTGGCGCACACCTGTAGTCCCAGCTACTCAAGAGGATGAGGCAGGAGAATCACTTAAACCTAGGAGGTGGAGGTTGCAGTGAGCCGAGATTGTGCCACTACACTGCAGCCTGGGCAACCGAGCAAGACTCTGTCTCAAAAAAAAAAAAAAAATGCCGGGCACGGTGGCTCACGCCTGTAACCCCAGCACTTTGGGAGGCCAAAGTGGGTGGATCACCTGAGGTCAGGAGTCGAGACCAGCCTGGTCAACATGGTGAAACCCTGTCCCTACCAAAAAATACAAAATTTAGCCGGGCATGGTGGTGGGCGCCTGTAATCCCAGCTACTTGGGAGGCTGAGGCAGGAGAATTGCTTGAATCCAGGAGGCGGAGGTTGCAGTGAGCCGAGATTGTGCCATTGCACTCCAGCCTGAGCAAGAAGGGTGAAACTCTGTCTCAAAAAAAAAAAAAAAATCCAAATTATGATTAAAATCCTACTGTATTGGAAGAGGTGGCATGAAAAAAAGTGTTAGTGAGATGAGAAACTTCAATCTCACACCATGAGACAATGCTACTATTAGCTCTTATGTGGTGCCTGCCCCACCCCCACCTCTACCCCAACTGAACTTTTAGGAAA
Source organism: Theropithecus gelada (assembly GCF_003255815.1). NCBI lineage: Eukaryota > Metazoa > Chordata > Mammalia > Primates > Cercopithecidae > Theropithecus > Theropithecus gelada. The sequence goes on along the minus strand of NC_037689.1, from coordinate 117,402,362 downwards.
TTATCACTCCTCTGTGTTGAATGTGTTACAAATGGACTTGATAGAAACATATAGGAGGCCACTTTTGTTAACAAAATGAAGGCATTGCTGCGAAAAGCAAATCTGGAATTTGAAAACTGATTTGTGTACTATAATATATGATCTGCCCTGGAAATAATGGGTTTTGATTTAAGTCCCTGCCTCCACTCTAAAACCAACAAACAAACCAAAAAGCAAACTAACCCACAGATTTGTTGAATTGAAAATGCGAACATTAGATATTTTAAATTGTTTCTTTTTTGAGATGGAGTTTCGCTCTTGTTGCCCAGGCTGGAGTGCAATGGGGCGATTTCGGCTCACCACAACCTCCACCTCCTGGGTGCGAACAATTCTCCTGCCTCAGCCTCCTGAGTAGCTGGGATTACAGGTATGTGCCACCATGCCCAGCTAATTTCGTATTTTTAGTAGAGATGGGGTTTCTCCATGTTGGTCAGGCTGGTCTAGAACTCCCAACCTCAGGTGATCTGCCCGCCTCGGCCTCCCAAAGTGTTGGGATTACAAGCGTGAGCCACCGCGTCTGGCCTAAATTCTTAATAAGTTACTTTAAAATGGTTCTTTCAAATATAAAGTCTTAAGAAGTCTACTCTTTATGCCCATGTAAGTACTTTATTTCAATCTGAGCTGATATGAGCTTGACGATAGGATGACATCCAAAAGAATAGGAGTTCTGATAAGGAAAAATATAATGAGTCAGTATTTTAGCTTAATTGTTTCATAAGAGAAACTAAAATGATATTAAATATTTTTAACTGTCTTTCATATACTAAGTAGATTTCATTTTATACACTGTTAAACCTTTCTGTTTATTTTTAAGTTGGGGAGAAATGGAAAATTGTGGGACTCTGATATCATGATATTGTTCCTTCGTTTATTTTGTTCAATTTTGTTTAGGTCAGAAGAGTGAATGGGGGAGGGAACCCTGAAAGTTTTGGCTGTTTTCGTTAAAGTTGGTTTTGTTTTCTGTTTTTTGTTTTTTGAGATAGAGTCTCACTCTGTCACTCAGGCTGGAGCCCAGTGGTGCGATCTTGGTTCACTGTAACCTCAGCCTCCTGGGTTCAAGTGATCCTCCCACCTCAGCCTCCCGAGTAGCTGGGATTACAGGCACTCACCACCCCACCTAGCTTATTTTTGTATTTTCAATAGAGATGGGGTTTCGCCATCTTGGCCAGGCTGGTCTCGAACTCCTGACCTCAAGTCATCTGCCCACCTCAGCCTCCCGAAATGCTAGGATTACAGGTGTGAGCAACCGTGCCTGGCTGTTTTTGTTAAGGTTGTTTGATCTGCATTATTATTACATGCCTGTGATAAATTTAAATTACCTGGGTGATAAGGACATTCTGATTATACTATTGTAAAATGCCCTCTTGCCTTATATTTTTAAGTGGTTGTTTTTCAAGTGTTTAAATAAGGCAGTCATATTTCAAAGTATAGAGCAAAAGTTTTTTTATTATTATTTTTGAGACAGGGTCTCCCTCTGTCACCCAGGCTAGAGTTCAGTGGTGCAATCTCAGCTCACTGCAACCTCTGCCTCCTGGGCTCAAGCAATCCTCCACCTCAGCCTCCTGAGCAGCTGGCACTACCAGTGTGCACCATCATGCCTAGCTAATTTTTGTATATTTAGTAGAGACGGGGTTTCACCTTGTTGCCCAGGCTGGTCTCGAACTCCTGACCTCAAACAGTCCACCGCCTCGGCCTCCCAAAGTGCTGGGCGTGAGCCACCACACCCAGCCAAAAGTTTTATTATTAAATAGTATTAACAGTCATAAATACTATTAAATATATGTTCCAGGAAATGTCTACTTTTAACCCGCAACTACTGAAATAAAGAGCATGTAGCAACATTAATGACCCCTGAATTTCTGTTTATTTATACCTAATCATAGTTGCTGCCTAGCCTAATAAATCTGTAGTTTTCAAAAGTTAAAAAGAAACTAGTTCCCAAAGTTTTGAATCTCAATCCATCTACTTCCCTGAATAATAAAACCTGAATTTTATAATACCCACTTAAAAATTTTATTCTCAGCCGGGCGCGGTGGCTCACGCCTGTAATCCCAGCACTTTGGGAGGCCGAGGCAGGCGGATCACAAGGTCAGGAGATCGAGACCACGGTGAAACCTCGTCTCTACTAAAAATACAAAAAATTAGCCGGGCGCGGTTGTGGGCGCCTGTAGTCCCAGCTACTCGGGAGGCTGAGGCAGGAGAATGGCGGGAACCCGGGAGGCGGAGCTTGCAGTGAGCTGAGATCTGGCCACTGCACTCCAGCCTGGGCGACAGAGCGAGACTCCGTCTCAAAAAAAAAAAAAAAAAAAAAAAAAAAAAATTTTATTCTCAGCCGGGCGTGGTGGCTCACGCCTGTAATCCCAGCACTTTGGGAGGCCGAGGTGGGTGGGTCATGATGTCAGGAGATCAAGACCATCCTGGCTAACACGGTGAAACCCCATCTCTACTAAAAATACAAAGAATTTAGCCGGGCGTGGTGGCACGTGCCTGTAGTCCCAGCTACTCGGGGGGCTGAGGCAGGAGAATCACTTGAACCTGGGAGGTGGAGGTTGCAGTGAGCTGAGATCACGCCACTGTACTCTGGCTTGGGAGACAGAGCGAGACTACATCTCTAAATAAATAAATAAATAAATAATCTCTAAGGACTTTTTTTTTTTTTTTTTTTTTGGTTACTGGTTCCTAGAGATGAAATGATTATGTTCTCCTATTTTCAGTAGGCAAGGTAGTTTAAATGCAGAAATTTTGTTATATATGCATATTGTGACATCAAGAACAGCTTCATTGGCATATTCTTTGGGAAAGAGGCAGGAAGAATAAAACAGCTAAAAGTATTTTATTTTCAGCTCATGAGTGTTGTTACTGCTTCAAATTGTGTTTAGTCACCTGAGCCATAAATCAGTTATAGTAGGGCTATTGTATTTTAAATATATTTTTTATTCTCCAAGGAGACTTACCTAGTTTGCCACCTCCTTGCCTGTTGCTCTGATATGGTTTTCCCTCCTTTTTTATTTATTGCACAAATTTCTTACAGTTAAAAAAAAAAGAAAAATTTCTGTACCGTATCAATTGTCTTTCATATTTTGTGTTCCTCCTTTCCAGTGCTTTTCTATGTAAATAAGTATTCTGATGTACTTGTAAGTAATCACTCAGAGCATAATGTAATTTTGTCTTTGGTGTCTTAAAATTTTGCAGCCAGGCAAGAGAGGTTCACAGGGAAGGTAGGAACAAGTGATTATTCAGTGTGAGGATGGGAAGAAGATCAAAGATAAGTAAGGGCAATGACTGAATCCTTCCCGTGTCATTGCCCCTAGTCCCCAAGCCACCCTCCTGCCATCATGAGTATAGTGGTGTATTGTGGAAGGCAGCATGCCCGATTTTCCAGTTTCAAAATAAATTATTTAGCAGTGAGGCTTAACTCCCAGTAAATGAAGGAGTCTGTGAGTAGGGGAACCCTTCAGACTGGTTATATTATGAGCTGTAGAACTGTTGCCATTTTGTTGTTCCCCAGTTGTGTCCATAAAGAGATGTGTCTGAGCTCGAGACTTAGGCTCAGATGGGGAACAAACAGCCAAGGACCAACCTTAGTTTGGTCCAATAGGTGAATTTTAGCAACTCTCTAAACTCAGCTCTATACCTGTAAGACTCAGAAGTGATGCATATAGTGATGGAAAAAAATATTTTAGAAAATAGAAAACAACTTACTGGTTATTCTGCTAATGTGATAGAGGTTGCAGAATGGAAAATGAATGAATGCAAAAAAATACAGCTGGATTGTGTGCCACAAGTTTATTACTTAATAAATATTCTGTGGTTTGATGTGCTGTATTGTATTTTTAATATATCCTGATGAGAAAAACAATCCTAAGACATCCTGTAAGAATCAGACACGATTGAATAAGAAGGAGAATGACTCCATGAAACTGTATTTGGCATCAGTAAGATTCTTCTGCCAGTTTTCTCGAAAGCGAACCATTCCTGGTCTACAGAGGATGAAAAACAAACACTTTTAAAGTATTTTTAAATCAAAAGCTTTTAAAATCAAACAAAGGGGATTTCCTGTTTACTCTTTTATATTCTTAGTAAGCAAGAAGCCTCTTTTATTGGTGGGGGAGGGGAGGTAGCTAGGGTTCTCTATATCCTTTACTGTTTCTTAAGCCCAGTCAATGAAAGGATTAATGAGCTTATATGTAAAGATACTTTAAGAGAGCTGCTATAAAAGGAATTATTATACATAAGTTAATTTTATGTGATATTGAAATTTTCCATAGAAACAATAGACATGACCCACTTTGTCCCCACCCCACTGCAGCAACTAATCCTCAAGCTTATAATGAATGAAAAACCAGACACTAAGAAAAATAATTTTCCAGAACAATTTCAGCCCATTCTAATGGGGTTGGTGGTCCAAAGAAGAAAAGTGACCATTACATGAACTATCTGTTGTTGTGCAACTGATGGATTCCTGGAGTGTAATGACCTTTCTCCCATCCTTTTAAAACAAACCTCCAAATGTTCATTACCTGTGAACTAATGCTTGGTGGTCACCTACATAAGAAACACCAATGGGTGCATCCTAAAAAAGAGAAGGACAACTGTTAGCCCAGCAGTCATACCAACTCTTTTTGCTTTTTTCGAGACGGAGTCTTGCTCTGTCTCCAAGGCGTAAGTGCAATGGCATGATCTCAGCTCATTGCAACCTCCGCCTCCTAGGTTCAAGTGATTCTCCTGCCTCAGCCTCCCGAGTAGCTGGGTTCGTAGACGCCCACCACCATGCCCAGTTAATTTTTTTATTTTTAGTAAAGCCAGAGTTTTACCTTGTTACCCAGGGTGGTCTCGAATTCCTGACCTCAGGTGATGCGCCTGCCTCAGCCTCCCAAACTGCTGGGATTACAGGCATAAGCCACCGCGCCCAGCCCAATCATACCAACTCTTAATTCCTTACTTCCCTACACTTGCCCATATGCATACTCTTGAATTTCTAGAATTCATCTTGCTTATGAATTGGGATTCTATAGGTGATAGTTTTTTGTCACTTTAAACCTCTGTTCCCCAAAATATCTTTTTGACAACAAATACCTTAAGAATCTTTACAAAATTGGAAATAAGTTGGGACAGGCTTGTGCTCCTCATTAATAGGAGTGTAAGTCATTAACCTTCTTTACATGCTCCACTTTACTCAACTGACAATCTCTACCTCTTAGGAATGGCGTGAGAATGAATTAATATAGATGAAAAGGTTTGAAACATTTTTAAAGCAGCATAATCATGTAGGTTGTACTATTATCTCAGTAGTCCCTCCCATCCTTGCCTCCAAAATTATACTTGGAATTTTGAGCAACAGCCATTCTCCCAAGACCTCTCTCTGTGTGGTCTCCGGTGTAGTCTTGTTCCCCTCCACCAATCTCACTTCCTGACCTCTGACCTGGCCAGTTAGCAAGACAGCTGGTAGAGGGATATATGACCAGAAGTAAGATCTCCACATACTGCACCTCTTTAGGTTACCGCAGGTTCCAAACGCTCTGAATAGGCGTTTGTACTAGGATAGGATGCATATAGGACATAGATGGCTTACTGACTGTGGTCATATACAAAGCCTTAACATCAGGCCAAGGTGCAAATAACTTTTGGGAAAGGATGGGAAGGCAAAGAGGAAATAAAATGTTTATGTCTGTTGTGTTTCAGGCATGCTTGGTACCAGCCCTGCTCCTCTGATGACCATTCCCCTAGATTCATGGATGTTATTTTGGCTCTTTTCACACCAGCTATCAAGTTAACATATTTCTTATTCATGGTCTACCTAGTGGATACCAGCAATCATTCCCTCAAGTATTTATTGAGTGCCTACTATTTGCCAGGCCTTGTTTTACAGGAAGACAAAAATCCCAGCCTTCATGGAGCTTACATTCTGGTGGAGGGAATAGACAATAATCAAACAATTATAGGGCTGGGTGTGGTGGCTCATGCCTATAATCCCAGCACTTTGGGAGGCCGAGGCAGGCAAATCACCTGAGGTCAGGAGTTCGAGACCAGCCTGGCCAACATGGCGATACCCCATCTCTACTAAAAATACACAAATTAGCTGGTTTTGGTGGCATATGCCTGTAGTCCCAGCTACCCAGGAGGCTGAGGCAGGAGAATCACTCGAACGCAGGAAGCAGAAGTTGCAGTGAGCCAAGATCACGCCACTACACTCCAGCCTAGGAGACAGAACGAGACTCCATCTAAAAACAAAAAAGCAAAAAACAATTATATAGAATATGAAAAGGTGGTAAGTGCTATGGAGAAAAAGCATAGGAAAATGAGTGAAAGAGGAGGTGAGGGAGCAGGCAATTCACATGCCTGGGGAGAGTGTTCTCATCAAAAGAAACATCAAGTGCAAAGGCCCTGAGGCAGGACTATACCTGACTTATTTGAGGAGAAGCAAGATCAGAATGGCCAGAGCACAGTGAGAGGGAAGGAGTAGTGGGAAAGCATAAGTAACAAGGGACCAGATCACACAAGGCCTTGTAGGCCCTTACTACTGAAAGCTGGTCTCTAGGCCTGCAGCCTCAGCATGGCCTGCCAGCTTGTTAGTTCTGCGCTCCAGCCTAGGAGACAGAACGAGACTCCATCTAAAAACAAAAACAAAAGCAAAAAACAATCTCAAGCCCTACCCCAGACCTGCTGAATCAGAATCTTCATTTTAACAAGATCCCTAAGTAATTTGTACAAACTTTGAATTAATTTCCTTCTTTCTTTTTTTTTTTTTTTTTTTTTTTGAGACAGAGTCTCACTCTGTCACCCACGTTGGAGTGCAATGGCACCAGCTCAGTCACTGCAACCTCCACCTCCTGGGTTCAAGCCATTCTCCTGCCTCAACCTCCCAAGTAGCTGGGACTACAGGCATGAGCCACCAGGCCCGGCTATATTTTTGTGTTTTTCTTTTCTTCTTTTTTTGAAATGGTGTTTCACTCTTGGTGCACAGGCTGGAGGGCAATGGTGCGATCTCGGCTCACCACAACCTCCGCCTCCTGGGTTCAAGCGATTCTCCTGCCTTAGCCTCCCAAGTTGCTGGGATTACAGGCATGAGCCACCATGCCTGGCTAAGTTTGTACTTTTAGTAGTGATGGGGTTTCTCCGTGTTGGTCAGGCTGGTCTGGAACTCCCGACCTCAGGTGATCCACCCGCCTCAGCCTCCCAAAGTGCTGGGATTACAGGTGTGAGCCACTGCGCCCGGCCTAATTTTTGTATTTTTAGTAGAGACGAGGTTTCACCATGTTGGCCAGGCTGGTCTTGAACTCCTGACCTCAAGTTGATCTGTCCACCTTGGCCTCCCAGAGTGCTGGGATTACACACATGAGCTACCATGCCCTGCCAGCACTTTAAATTTTGAGAAGCACTTTTGGAAAGTTGTTTTTTTTTTTTTTTTTTTTCCCCCTTGGAGACGGAGTCTCGCTCTCTCGCCCAGGCTGGAGTGCAGTGGTGCAATCTCAGCTCACTGCGACCTCCGCCTTTTGGGTTCAAGCAATTCTGCTGCCTCAGCCTCCTGAGTAGCTGGGATTACAGGCATGCACCACCATGCCTGGCTAATTTTTGTTTGTTTTTTTTTTTTTTTTTTGAGACGGAGTCTCGCTCTGCCGCCCAGGCTGGAGTGCAGTGGCCGGATCTCAGCTCACTGCAAGCTCCGCCTCCCGGCTTCACACCATTCTCCTGCCTCAGCCTCCCGAGTAGCTGGGACCACAGGCGCCCGCCACCTCGCCCGGCTAGTTTTTTGTATTTTTTAGTAGAGACGGGGTTTCACCATGTCAGCCAGGATGGTCTCGATCTCCTGACCTCGTGATCTGCCCGTCTCGGCCTCCCAAAGTGCTGGGATTACAGGCTTGAGCCACCGCGCCCGGTCTAATTTTTGTATTTTTAGTAGAGATGGGGTTTCCCCATGTTGGTCAGGCTGGTCTTGAACTCCTGACCTCGTGATCCGCCCGCGTCAGCCTCCCCAAGTGCTGGGATTACAAGCATGAGCCACCGCGCCTGCCCTTGGAAAGTTTTAAACAGAGGAATGGGCCAGGTGTGGTGGCTCACACCTGTAATCTCAACACTTTGGGAGGCTGAGCTGGGTGGATCACTTGAGCTCAGGAGTTCAAGACCAGCCTGTGCAACACAGCAAGACCTTGTCTCTACGAAAACTAAAAAAAAAAAAGCCAGGCATAGTGGTGCATGCCTGTAGTCCCAGCTACTTCAGGGGCTGAGGCAGGAGGATCGCTTGAGCCCAGGAAGTAGAAGCTGCAGTGAACCCTGATCATGCCACTGCCCACCAGCCAGGGTGAGAAAGTGAGACCCTGTCTCAATAAATAGATAGATAGATAGATAGATAGATAGATAGATAGATAGATAGATAGATAGACAGACAGACAGACAGACAGACAGACAGATGTAGATAAAACAGAGGAATGACAGAAATTTGTTTTACAGCCAGGTGTGGTGTCTCATGCCTGTAATCCCAGCACAAAGTTTGCTGGGCATGGTGGTGTGCAACTATAGTCCCAGCTACAAGGAAGGCTGATGTGGGAGGATCACTTGAGCCTGGGATGTCAAGGCTTCAGTGAGCTCTGATTGTACCACTCTACAACCTGGATGACAGAGCGACTCTGTCTTAAAAAAAAAAAAAAAAAAAAGAGAGAGAGAGAGAGAGAGGTTTGAGAAGCACTTTTGGAAAATTTTAAACACAAAAGTGGCAAATTTGTTTTACAGCTGGGCCGGTGGTTCACACCTGTAAGTCTAGCACTTTGAGAGGCTGAGGCAGGATAGCCTGAGGCCAGGAATTCAAGACCAGCCTGGGTAACAAAGCAAGATACCATCTCTTAAAAAAAAAAAAAAAAGAAAAAAGAAAAAAATTTGCTTTACAAGACTCACTCAGGCTGGCTGCAACATTGAAAACAGACATGATGAGGGCAAGGGTGAAAGCAGAGAGACTGATTAGGAGGCTACTGACATAATCTTGGTGAGAGAGGATGGTGTCTTGGACCAGAATGATAGGAGTGGAGTAGTAAGAAATAGTTAGGGAGCCAGGCGCGGTGGCTCACGCCTGTAATCCCAGCACTTTGGGAGGCCGAGGTGGGTGGATCACTTGAGATCAGGAGTTCGAGACCAGCCTGGCCAACATGGTGAAAACCCATCTCTACTAAAAATACAAAAATTAGCCAGGCATTGTGGTGCACGACTGTCATCCCAGCTACTTGGGAGGTTGAGACAGGAGAATCACTTGAACCCAGGAGGTGGAGGTTGCAGTGAGCCAAGATTGCACCACTGCACTCCAGCCTGGGCAATAAGAGTGAAACTCTATCTCAAAAAAAAAAAAAAAAAATTGTTGGATTCTGGATATATTTTTGAAAGTAGAGCCAATAGGATTTCCTAATAGATTAGATGAGGGATATGAGAGAAGAGTCAAGGATGACATCAAGGATTTTGGCCATTAACTAAGATGAAGACTGCAACTAGATAGGCTTGGAAGGGAAAATCAGAAGTTCAGTTTTACATGCAATACATTAGATGTTTATTAAACATTCACGTGGGACGGGTCTGTGCTAGAGATACAAATTTGGGGATCATAAGCTCTAGGTGGCATTTAAAGCTATGAGACTGGATGAGATAACCACAGAACAGAGTATAGAGAAGAGGTCCAAGGTCTGAGTTTCAGGACATTCCAACATGAAGAGGTTGGTATGAGGCAGGGAAACTACCAGTAGAGGCAGACTGTGAAGGAATGGTCAGTGAGGCAGGAGGAAAATCAGGAAAGTATGTTGTTCTAGAAGCCAAATGGAAAGTTTCATGGAGCGGGGAGTGATCAGCTATGGCAAGTGCTGTGCATAGGCCAGTGAGATAAGGACAGAAGTATGACTATTAAATTTTGCAAAAATGGGGTTATTGATGACCTTGACAAGAGAAGTTTCCATTCTCACTGAAGCCTCACTGAAGGGAGAAAAAGAAGAACTTACCGGCGGTTTGGTTTTGGAGACCTTCATGGTGAAGTAGGTACCAGCAGAGATTTGTGCCACAGGTAGCCCAGCAGATGAGAGACTCCAGTGTACATAGTAGATGTATAGGAAGCTGTGAATTAAGTCTTTCCTCTCTATAAACTCTACGCCGTGTGCCCAGCATTTTTTAGAAACACACTTCTGTTTCATAGAAAAAAGAAAAAGCACACAGAAAAAGAAAAGCCTTCTGTTCAAGTCCTGTAGATAAATGCAGCATGGCTGGGTGCAGTGGCTCATGCCTGTAATCCCAGCACTTTGGGAGGCCGAGGCAGGAGGATTACTTGAGGCCAGGAGTTCCAGACCAGCCCGGGCAATGTAGCAAGACCCTATCTCTACAAAACAAATTTAAAAATTAGCCAGGCATGGTGGTACGCACCCTTAATCCCAGCTACTGGGGAGGCTGAGGCAATAGGATTACCCGAGTCCAGGAGTTTGAGGCTGCAGTGAGCTGTGATTGCACCACTACACTCCAGTCTGGGTGACAGAGCAAGACCCTATCCCTAAAAAAACAAATAAATAAAAATAAAGGATAAGTGTGGCATATAACAATTGGGGTTACAGCTCTGTTCTGGAGTCTGCTCCTTTTTTTTTTTTTTTTTTTTTTTAGGAGATGGAGTCTCTGTTGCCCAGGCTACAGGGCAGTGGCATGATCTCGGCTCATTGCAACCTCTGCCTCCTGGGTTCAAGCGATTCTCCTGCCTCAGCCTCCCGAGTAACTGGGATGACAGGCATGCGCCACCATGCCCAGCTAATTTTTGTATTTTTGATAGAGATGGGGTTTCGCCATGTTGCCCAGGCTGGTCTCAAACTCCTGAGTTCAAGTCTTCCACCTGCCTTGGCCTCCCAAAATGCTGGGATTACAGGCATGAGCCACCACGCCAGCAAGGACACACACTTCGATGTCTAAGTGTACATACACACAGATGTTGCTTCAGACCCCCTTACAGGAGGCAGTTTCAATTAATTGGAAAATAATTAGAAAGTGATTAGAATACTTGTTCTGCTCACCCCAGGAGACCTAAATGTGTGACTGGAAAGTAACGAGGCTGACTTTAGCCATTTGTGAAAATCCAACTCACTTAATTGTAGCCATAGGTGGTATATAAAATAAGTTCAGGGAGGCAATAGAATAATCCACATCCTACAGAAAGGAGGGATTCCTTGTTTGCACCCTTAGAGAAGCTTCCCCCTTTTCTTTTTAAAATTTTATTTTATGTATTTATTTATTTTAGAGACCAGGTCTTGCTATGTTGTGCAGGCTGGCCTTGAACTCCTGGGCTCGAGCAATCCGCCTGCCTCAGCCTACCAGAGTGCTGGGATTACAGACATGAGCCACCACTGCCGGGCGCTTCCCCATTTCAAGGCACAAATCTTCGCAGTGATGAGAGTTGAGAAACAAAGTGTTCCTTGGGATGTCTCCTTTGGGCCTATTCTTGGAGTTGAGATGGGAATACAGTCCCACCGCTGCGGATTCTAATACATAGGGCCAACCTTTTCGATCCACAGTTGGTTAAATCCATGGATGGGGGACCGACTAAGGGACTTGAGCACACGTGGATTTTGATATGCATGGGGGGATCCAAAAACGTATTCCCCTGCAGATATGGAGAGCCAACTGTACACAACTAAAGTTAACTACATTATTGAATGTAGCATTTAGGCTGGGCACGGTGACTCATGCCTGTAATGCCAGCACTTTGGGAGGCCGAGGTGAGCGGATCACTTGAGGTCAGGAGGTTGCGGTGAGCCAAGATCATGCCATTGCACTCCAGCCTGGGCAACAAGAGTGAAATTCCGTCTCAAAAAAAAAAAAAAAAAAAAAAGTAGCATTCATTCAGTTCTTCATTCCTTCCTTCCTTAATTAATTCATCCATTTTTTATTAACCTTCAATCATATCTATACTACCTGAAATGTGTCTCAAATCTATCCATTCTTCTCCAGTCCCACTGCCACTGCTCTACTTCAGCTCTCAGTGTTTCTCACCTGGACTTAGGCAATAACCTATCTAGACTCTGTTGTCCTCAACCTCACTTCTCCAATCCCCCACCCACAATGAAGCCAGAGTTACTTTCCTTAAGCACAGCTTCAGTCATATCTGCTCGGCTCAAAAACCTCCCTGGGCTGGGCGCAAGCTTGGTGGCTCATGCCTGTAATCCCAGCACTTTGGGAGGCTGAGGCAGGCAGATCACCTAAGGTTAGGAGTTCGAGACCAGCCTGGCCAACACGGTGAAACCCTGTCTCTACTGACAATGCAAAAATGAGCCAGGCGTGGTGGTGGGGGCCTGTAGTCCCAGCTACTTCTCTACATTCTCAGAGGCTGAGGCATGAGAATCCCTTGAACCCAGGAGGCAGAGGTTGCAGCGAGCTGAGATCACACTATTGCACTTTGGCCTGGGCGACAAGAGCAAAACTCCAACTCAGAAAAAAAAAAAAAAAAAAAAAAAAGCAACCTCCCGCAGCTCCCCATTGCCTGCCAAACAAAATGAAAATGTTTCACTGTGTCATTTAAGACCTCCCACAATGGCCAGGCATAGTGTAATCCCAGCACTTTGGGAGGCTGAGGCAGGAAGATCGCTTGAGCCCAGGAATTTGAGACTGCAGTGAGCTATGATTGTGCCACTGCACTCCAGGCTGGGCAACTCCTTGTCTCAAAAAAAAAAAAAAAAGTTTCATGTCATACTTTTCTCAACAAAATGCTCATATTCCCATCAAACTATAACTAGCACTATTCCCCATGTTTACACCATGCTTTTGATCCGGCTGTTGTAATTTCTTGAGAAGCTTCTCTCTATCACCTACTTGATAAATTCTGTTTTCAAAACTACCACCTCCAAGAAGTCTTTCTGATCCCTCTTCCAACCAGATGTGACTTCACACCCTTTCCCTTTGAACGCTGGTGGAACTTGTTTTCTGCCTCTCTTATGGCACTTGAGACATCCCCCCCATAGTACAGCCATAAGGAACTGTCTGCGTTGTAGTCTCCATATTAAAATTTTTCTTTTGTTTTGAGACGGAGTCTCACTCTGTCACCCAGGCTGGACTGCAATGGCACCATCTCGGCTCACTGCAACCTTCGCCTTCCAAGTTCAAGCAATTCTCCTGCCTCAGCCTCCCTGAGTAGCTGGGATTACAGGCACCCACCAGCACACCCAGCTAATTTTTGTATTTTTAGTAGAGACAGGGTTTCACCATGTTGGTCAGGCTGGTCTTGAACTCCTGACCTCAAGTGATCTGCCCACCTCGGCCTCCCAAAGTGCTGGCATTACAGGCGTGAGCCACCGTTCCCGGCCAATATTAAAACATTTCTAACAGGGCTGACTTATCTGTAAGGCATAGTAGGCTCAATACCTAGGGCCCACAAAAAAAAGTGTTCATTTCTTTTAAAATTAGAAGAAAAAGGCCGGGCACAGTGGCTCATGCCTGTAATCCCAGCACTTTGGGAGGCCGAGGAAGGCGAATCACCTGAGGTCGGGAGTTCGAGACCAGCCTGACCAACGTGGAGAAACCCAGTCTCTACTAAAAATACAAAATTAGCCCAGCATGGTGGCACATGCCTGTAATCCCAGCTACTCGGGAGGCTGAGGCAGGAGAATCGTTTGAACCCGGGAGGTGGAGATTGTGGTGAACCGAGATCGCACCATTGCACACCAGCCTGGGCAACAAGAGCAAAACTCTGTCTCAAAAAAAAGAAGCAGAAAATATGAATTTTAGGGTCATGATTATATTCATCTTTATACCAGTGCTGTCTTGAGTTTTTCCATATTTTGAGGGAGAAAGGGGCCTACAAAGGGAAGAGTGCCTAGGGCCCACAGAAGTCAAAATGCATCCCTGATTCCTGGCACAGGGCCTTGGATTTCACAGGTATTCAACAAATTCAATTCAACTGAACCCCCTTGGGCTGGCTCTCGGGGCACCAGAAGCTTCTGAATCAAAGAATAGCCTGAATTAAGATGAAGGCTTACAGAAGGAAGGAATTGGGAGAGTCTAACAAATCCCAATAATGTGGAGAGGGAGTACAGGAGGAGACATCAAAAAGATTTCAGGCCCTCCTTTAAAAAAAATGTAGGCTGGCCTTTTGCCTCAGCTTATTTCAAACTTGTACCCAATTGGCTGTTTCTGTCCAGAGAGAAGCACTGGACTCGAGATTCCTTGAGATCAGGAGCTGTGTATTCTTTCATGCATCATTATTCCTTTTTTCTGAGACAGGGTCTTACCCTGTCACCTAGACTGGAGTGCAGTGGCACGATCATGGCTCATTGCAACCTCCCCAGGTTTAAGTGATCCTCCCACCTCAGCCTCCCAAGTAACTGAGACTACATACAGGCATGCACCACCACATCTGGCTAATTTTTGTATTTTTTGTAGAGATGGGGGTCTCCCTATATTGCCCAGGCTGGTCTCGAACTCCTGGGCTCAAGTGATCCACTGGCCTCGGCCTCCCAAAGTCATTATTCCTTCCTTTTTTTTTTTTTTTTTTTTGAGACAGAGTCTGTCTGTCTTCCAGGCTGGAGTGCAATGATGTGATCTCAGCACACTGCAACCTCTGCCTCCTGGGTTCAAGCGATTCTCCTTCCTCAGCCTCCCGAGTAGCTGGGATTACAGTTGCTCACCACCACGCCCAGCTAATTTTTGTATTTTTACTAGAGATTCAGGCTGGTCTCGAACTCCTGACCTCAGGTAATCCGCATGCCTCGGCCTCCCAAAGTGCTGGGATTATAGGCATGAGCCACCATGCCTAGCCCTTCATTATTCCTTTTAATGAAGGGGCCCAACAGTCAACCTCTTATGGCTCATTGGAGCACGCCCCCTTTTTTTTTTTTTTTTTCTAGATGAAGTCTCGCTCTGTCATCCAGGCTGGAGTACAGTGGCGTGATCTCAGCTCACTGCAACCTCCACCTCCTGGGTTCAAGTGATTCTTCTGCCTCAGCCTCTTGAGTAGCTGGGATTACAGGTGCGTACCACCACATTTGGCTAATTTTTGTATTTTTAGTAGAGGTGGGGTTTCACCATGTTGGCCAGGCTGGTCATGAACTCCAGACCACAGGTGATCCACCTGCCTCAGCCTTCCAAAGTGCTGGGATTACAGGCATGAGCCACTGCACCCAGCCAGAGCATGCCTTTTTTTTTTTTTTCAGCTGTTCTATATTACTCAATATACTTTTCTAGCCCTAATGTTTAATCTGTCACACAATCACAGACTTTATAACATTGAATTGGTCCCTAGAGATAATCTAATGCAGCCCTTCACTTTGCGGATGAGGATACCAGGGCCTAGAAGTGGGTAGGGACAGTCTAACACAATAAACTGGGACTGGTACCCAGGACTCCTGAGCAGCCTGCTCAGTGCTTTCTCCACCCCACCAGAAGCCTCAGTTCTAAGAGTCTGTTCTTCTCAGCTTGGCTCTTAGTGGATTTTCCCCCCCTTTTGTGAATGAAGGCAGTCTTACATATGACATTAAATTTAACTATTTTCATCAGGCGAATCTCCTCCCATTTTTATCCGTGTGCAGGCAGCAGACTTTTATGTAGCAGCAGTGAGTGTGTTTTGTGATTTTTACATAATACTGCTTCATATACTCACTTCTAGGAAACAGTATCTCACTGTACTACTCGATCATGGATGGCTTAGCCAGCTACATACTACTGGACACTCAAAATCAACAGACACATGGAAGTATATGCACAAGGCAAAAAACAATGAAAAAAAAAAGTCTGCACAAAACTGTTATCCATGGTCAGTGACCTTTGGGGTAATAGAAATGGGTATTATGGGTAATTTCATTTTCTAATTTGTATCTTTTTGCTCACTGGGCATTTTTTTTCACTGGGCATTTTTTATAGTGTTTTTTTTATTATAAAAGTAATTTTAATTGTGTGAGGTGATGGGCATTCTCTGATTTTTCTTTTATAAGGAACCCATTTGTATATTCCTGTTGCCAGACTGTGTTCCTGAAGAGAATGAACCAACTTGGCCATTGGCAATGTGTAAGTGTTCCCTCCCGACAACTATACCATCCTTCTTCTTTTTTTTTTTTTTTCCCCGATGGAGTCTTACTCTGTTACCCAGGCTGGAGTGCAGAGGCGCGATCTCAGCTCACTGCAACATCCGCCTCCCAGGTTCAAGTGATTCTCCTGCCTCAGCCTCCCAAGCATCTGGGATTACAGGTGCATACCACCACACCCAGTTAATTTTTTTGTATTTTTGTAGAGACAGGGTTTCACCATGTTGACCAGGCTGGTCTCAAACTCCAGACCTCAAGTGATCCGCCTGCCTTGGCCTCCCAAAGTGCTGGGATTACATGCGTGAGCTACCGCGCCCAGCCTGTACCAGCCTTCTGATACCAGGTTTAATTATTCATATTCACATTGTAGTATCTTAAAATCATTTGAATTTGTATTTTTAAATAATAATAAAAGTCTGCATTATTTTTGTCATCCAAAGTACTTTTCCTGGGTCAGTAGAAGCTGATGAGAAAAAACAAACAAGAAAAAAAAAGTACTTTTCCTACTATGGTGGAAAGAATATATCAGATAGAACTGGCTGGGTGCAGTGGCTCACACCGGGTGCAGTGGCCACTGCCAGTGACTGGCAGTAATCCCAGCACTTTAGGAGGCCGAGGCAGGAGGACCACTTGAGGCCAGGAGTTCAAGACCAGCCTGAGCAACAAAGTGAAACCTCATCTCTACAAAAAACTAAAAAATTTACTCAGCCATGGTGCTATGTACCCATAGTCCTAGCTACTCAGGAGGCTGAGGCAGGAGGATCACTTGATCCCAGGGGTTTGAGGCTGCAGTGAGCCAAGATTGTGCCACTGCACTCCAGCTTGGGCGACAGAGCAAGACTCTGTCTCAATAAGTAAATAAATAAATATTTTTTAAAAAGAATATATCAGGCCGGGCGCAGTGGCTCATGCTTGTAATCCCAGTACTTTGGGAGGCCGAGGTGGGCGGATCACTTGAGGTCAGGAGTTCAAGACCAGATTGGCCAACATGGTGAAACCCCATCTCTACTAAAAATGCAAAAATTAGCGAGGCATGGTGGCAGGCACCTGTAGTCCCAGCTACTCGGGAGCCTGAGGCAGGAGAATCCCTTGAACCCAGGAGGCAGAGGCTGCAGTGAGCCAAGATGGAGCCACTGCACTGCAGCCCTGGGTGACAGAGCAACGCTCTGTCTCACAAAAAAAAAAAAAAAAAAAGTACATCAGACAGACATGTGATCATAACTTCATTTTGCTGCTCAATCAGAGACAGGTTGGGCAATTTGTGCAAAGTTCTCATCTTTTAAATGGGTACACTGATATACCCACACACAGTTTTGTTGTGAGGATTAAATGAGATAATGCATGATGATGTGCACTGCAGTGCTTAACATATAGCAGTACTCAGTAAATGGCAACTCTTAATTTACCATCCCCTGATGTGTAGTGGACCCTGGGAAGTTGGCAATAAGCTTGAGAAAGCTCTCTATCAGAAATGCCTCACACTTTGGCCGGGTGCGGTGGCTCACGCCTGTAATCCCAACACTTTGGGAGGCTGAGGTAGGTGGATCACCTGAGGTCAGGAGTTCAAGACTAGCCTGGCCAACATGGTGAAGCCCTGTCTCTACTAAAAATAAAAAATAAATTAGCCTGGCATGGTGGCAGGTGCCTGTAATTCCGGCTACTCGGGAGGCTGAGGCAGGAGAATCACTTGAACCCAGGAGGTGGAGGTTGTAGTAGGCCGAGATCGCACCATTGCACTCCAGCCTGGGTGACAAGAGTGAAACTCTGTCTCAAAAAAAAAAAGGGCTGGGCGCGGTGGCTTATGCCTGTAATTCTAGCACTTTGGAAGGCTGAGGCAGGTGGATCACGAGGTCAGGAGATCGAGACCATCCTGGCTAACACGGTGAAACCCCGTCTCTACTAAAAATACAAAATATTACCCAGCGTGGTGGCACGCGCCTGTAGTCCCAGCTACCCGGGAGGCCGAGATAGGAGAATCACTTGAACCTAGGAGGCAGAGAGTGCAGTGAGCCAAGATCGCGCCACTGCACTCCAGTCTGGGTGACAGAGTGCGACTCCATCTCAAAAAAAAAAAAAAAAAAAGAAAGAAAGAAATGCCAGGCATGCTGCATTAGTGGGGCTGGGAACAGGGCGATTTTACATCATGAGCTAATATAACATATTTAGCTTTTCAGTCATTTACTTTTTAATTGTCTCTATCCTCACAACAGCCCTACAAAATAGGTAAGACAAATCCTTTGACCTGGCTCTTCATCTGTGAAGAAATATGGTAATGCGATAATAAATCCCTTCATGTATTCAACACAGAGTTATTGAGCATCTGTGTACATGACATTGCTAGGGGCTGGGAACAGAGCAGTGAACAGAAACCTGCCCTCATAGACCATATGGTCTGGTGGTGGAAGACAGGCAGTAGTACAAGTAAATAGACTCTAGTATCTTAGGCAGAAAGAAGTGCGAAGGGAAAATGAGTCAGAGAAGTGGAGAGGGTTGTGATTTTAGATGAAGTGGCCAAGAAAAGCCTCAATGAGCAGGTGATATTTTTTAACAAAGATCTGAAGGGAGGTAAAGCAGTGAGCCATGGGTATATATCTTAGGGGAGAGGGTTCCAGGCAGAAGGAACAGCAAGAGCAAGGGTCTTGACAGGGGAACATGCCTGGCAGTCGAGGAACAGCAAGGAGGCAAGTGTGGCCGAGGGAAGAAGGTGAGAGTGGGGAAGGAGTGATGGGAGCTGAACCATAAGTTGGGAGGGGAAAGGGAACTCAGATCATATTGGGCCTGATAGACCATTGTCACGACTTAATTTTGCCTTTTACTCAGAATGACCAATGGGATTTGCAAGGGAAATTTTTCCTACTTGCTATGTGTTCCATTCTAGTTTCATTCAGGAACCCTGAGTGCAGTAGGCAGGGGCCTTTGCCCAACCCCAAATGGAGATGTGCTCCACAGCAGGAAGGCTCAAGAATAACTTGCACCATTCATCTTCACTATGCTCAAGACACCCCTCCTAATGAGAACGGTGAGTGGTGTCCGCTGGAGCATAGAGGGAGTGGAGCCAGAAATCCCTGACTTTTCCTCCTTCACACCTGACCAGGCCTTCCTAAGGCCTGGGAAACTGCCCTGAGGGCTGTAGGCTTTGAGGGGCTGGCCTGGGGAACAGAGACAGCTGGAACTTTTCCCAGGGGTAGAGGAGCTCGCCTCCACCAATTTCAACTGGTCTCTGTTCCATAGAAGCACAATGAGAAGGATTTCAAGCCATTCTTTCTTTCTTTTTTTTTTTTTTTCTGAGACAGGGTCTTACTCTGTCACTCAGGCTGACTGCAGTGGCGCAACACAGCTTACTGCAGCCTCGACCTCCTGGGCTCAAGTGATCCTCCCAGCTCAGCCTCCTGAGTAGCTAGAACTATAGGTGCATACTACCACGCCTGGCTAATTTTTTTTTTTTTTTTTTGAGACGGAGTCTTGCTCTGTTGCCCAGGATGGAGAGTGCAGTGGTGTAATCTCGGCTCACTGCAACCTCTGCCTCCTGGGTTCAAACGATTCTCCTGCCTCAGCCTCCCAAATAGCTGGGATTACAGGCACCCACCACCATGCCCAGCTAATTTTTGTATTTTTAATAGAGATGGGGTTTCACCATATTGGCCAGGCTGGACTTGAACTCCTGACCTTGTGATCTGCCTGCCTCGGCCTCCCAAAGTGTCAGGCTTACAGGCATGAGTCACTACGCCCGGCCTAATTTTTTAGTTTTATAGAGATGGAGTCCCACTATGTTGCCCAGGCTGTCTCAAACTCTTAGCCTCAAGTGATTGATTCTCCCGTCTTGGTCTTCCAAAGTGCTGGGATTACAGATGTGAACCACTGCACCTGGCCTAAGCCATTCTCCTTTATTCACTCACCAGTTACGCAAAGTAATCCAGGGCCTTCTCAGCAAAGCTGCCAGGATGAGCCACACAAAGAAGTCAGAGTCAGACACAGGCAGAAAAACAAAGGAATTCATGGGATTGTACATCTTACTATGCAGGCAATATATTCCAAAGCCAAATTAAAAAGTCTTTTGATCCATCTGCATGCCCTCTGTTAACAGGAGCATTCTAAAGTTGGTGGTGGAGGCCAGGTGCAATGGCTCACACCTGTAATCCCAGCACTTTGGGAAGCCAAGGCAGGAGGATCCCTTGAGGCCAGGAGTTTGAGGCCAGCCTGGGCAACATAGCGAGACCCTGTCTCTACAAAAAATTAAAAATTAGCCAGGTGTGGTGACACACGCCTATCTACTCGGAAGGCTGAGGTGGGAAGATTGCTTGAGCCCAGGAGTTCAAAGCTGCAGTGAGCTAGGATCGAGCCCCTGCACTACAGCCTCGGTGACAGAGTGAGACCCTGTCTCTAAAAAAAAATAAATAAAATAATGGTGGTGGAGAACTCCTATTTTGGATGAGCATCTCCCTCCTTAGGCCACTAGGCCCCCATTTAATGCACTAGCATGGACAAATTACTTAAGTAGGAAGAGCAGATTTTCCCAGGGAAATGTAAGGTTAGAATGATACAGACACAGGGAAAATGATTGTGATTGTGCATTTCACCTTCAAAGGCTATCCCACCTTGATTTTGGAACTGAGATAGAGACGATGTTTACTTATTCTAGTCACCCCCTTTGATACCATCTCCTAGATTTTCCAGACTTCAAACTTTTGATCTGCTGAGAGTCTCTTTATTGTTCTTCACACTGGTGTACCATGCTGGAGTGGTCGGCCTAACTTACCGAAAAATATTCGTCAATTTGTTTACGACCCTTTTCCACAGTGAATTCACCGTGAGTCATCCACTTGATGTTTTTCAAAGGGTTTTGCTCCTCTGCAAAAAAAAAAAAAAAAAAAAAAAAAGGTGTGAATTTGTTAGTTGCCCCGTAGTATGGTGCTATATGAGACAGTTATTTAGGCATCCAAACAAACAGGATTTCTACCTTCCACAATCTTAACAGCATAATTGATGACATCCTCAACCAAAGCTAGAGCTACTTGAGTCAATTTATCCTCGTAGTCCTTATCTTGTGTATTCGGCATTGTTTGGCTTGCGGCTTTGTTATCCTTATCCATTGCTTTCTGACTTGTTGAATCTTGAGTCTCACTCATTTGCTTTTCCCTGGGGAAGAAAAGAAGTTACTCACTGCGTGCATGTGTGTGTACACACATGTGAATGCACTCATATAAGTACAGACCATCTCTTGAAGAATCACAAGAGACAGTAAGCAGTAATTGCCTCTAGGGAGGGGATTGGGGGTTTAAGGGTAGGAATCAGACCTGTGCCTGGCTGCTGAGATCTACTTTTCCTGAAAACCAAGGATTCTCACATTCTCAAAACCATAATGAGGCCCGACGCGGTGGCTCACGCCTATAACCCCAGCACTTTGGGAGCCCAAGGCGGGCGGATCACCTGAGGTTGGGAGTTCAAGACCAGTCTGACCAACATAGTGAAACCTGGTCTCTACTAAAAATACAAAATTAACCGGGCGTGGTGGCGGGTGCCTGTAATCCCAGCTACTCGGGAGGCTGAGGCAGGAGAATGGCGTGAACCCGGGAGGCGGAGCTTGCAGTGAGCTACTGCACTCCAGCCTGGGCAACAGAGTGAAACTCCGTCTCAAAAAAAAAAAAAAGAAAGTTGAAATAATGAGCATCCTCCTATTGTGTCTGACTTTAATGGCCTTGCTTTCTGGTGTTCCACCATTAGTATGATGCTGGTTTATGGTTTGAGATGTATCACATCAAGAAAACATTCGTCTGTTCCTGTTCTAGTAAGATTTTTATCATAAATGATAGCTATAATCTTCCAGATGCCTTTAACGTGTATTGACAATGTGAAATTTTGTGTTCCTAGGGCTGTAAACATGGGTCCATCACAGAGCTAGAAGTCTTTGCTCATTTTCAATTTTTTTACATCTTTTCCCTTGAGTCTTAAATCCTTTCTTTTCTTGCTACTGTTTAAGTCTTTTTCCTTATTAAAAAATTGCTTATTTCCAGCACAGCTTTAAATTCCTTACAGGTGGCCGGGTACAGTGGCTCAAGCCCGTAATCCCAACACTTTGGGAGGCCAAAGTGGGAGGATTGTTTAAGTGCAGGAGATTGAGATCAGCCTGGACAACATAGCAAGGCCCCATCTCTAAAAAAGTTTAAAAAATTAGCCAGGCATGGTGATGTGTGCCTGTAGTCCCAGCTTTCTACTCACAAGGCTGATGTGGGAGAATCACTTGAGCCTGGGAGGTTGAGGCTGCAGGGAGCTGTGATCTCACCACTGAACTCCAGTCTGGGTGACAGAGCGAGACCCTGTCTCAGAAAAAATTAAAAATATGGCCAGGCACGGTGGCACATGCCTGTAATCCCAGCAATTTGGGAGGCCAAAGCGGGTAGATTACCTGACATGAGGAGTTTGAGACCAGCCTGGCAAGCATGGCGAAACCCCATCTCTACTAAAAATACAAAAATTGGCCTGGGCCAGGTGTAGTGGCTCATGCCTGTAATCCCAGCACTTTGGGAGGCCGAGGCAGGCGGATCACCTGAGGTCAGGAGTTCAAGACCCACCTGGCCAACATGGTGAAACCCCATCTCTACTAAAAATACAAAAATGAGCCAGGCATAGTGGTGGACACCTGTAATCCCAGCTACTCAGGAGGCTGAGGCAGGAGAATCACTTGAACCCAGGAGGCAGAGGTTGTAGTGAGCCGAGATTGTGCCACTGCACTCCAGCCTGGGTGACAGAGCGAGACTCTGTCTCAAAAAATAAAAAATAAGTATGTTGCAAGCAATCCTTCCATTGGGTGGAAGGGCTACATGAAAGTGGATATCTCTCTCCAAAGGGAGCTATTTTTCTATAAATAACAGCTCCCAATTTGGGGGTGTTTAATGTGCTATGTTTCATTTAACTGTCATCACAGCCCTATGAAAGAGTGCGCTGGGCACCTTCCATTTGCCCTTCCAAATCCACTGTCCTTGCATCTCCCCCTGTTTCCTGCCCTGGAAAACTAACCTGACTGCACCCATAAATGGTGCCCTCTGGCTTCTAGGGGGTTCCACACAATAAGGAGATCAGGAAGTCAAAATATATGTTCCTGGTGGTTTTCCCCCTGCAAGTTGGCTGATGGCTGGCTGCATGAAGTCCCCAGTGTCTTTCAGGGCAGCGCTCTCCCAGTTTCTAAGTGTGGTAAGGGTAAGCATTCTCTCCCCTCAACCTTTTAGGCCCACTGTTCCTAGCCCCAGCGAGCTGCACCTTCCTCTGTTGCCCTGCACTCTGGCCACACTTTTGTAAATATTCCCTTACTTAACCCTTCTGCAGCTGTCTTCATTTTAATACACCAACAGTTTCCTACAGGAACCCTGAGTCACAGATAGAGGGCCTATTGCTGCCATGTAAAAATGAGGAAACTGAGCTGTACACCCACACTGTCTGGCTCCACAGCCCATGCTCTCAACTGTGCTGCTCTTCTCCCTCCAAGATTCAGAAAGAGTAGTAGGGCCCTATTTGCATATTTTCTTTTTCTTTCTTTCTTTTTTTTTTTTTTTTTGAGACAGAGTCTTGCTCTGTCGCCCAGGCTGGAGGGCAGTGGCAACCTCTTCCTCCTGGGTTCAAGCGATTCTGCTGCCTCAGCCTCCCGAGTAGCTGGGATTACAGGCGCCCGCCACCATGCCCAGCTAATTTTTGTATTTTTAGTAGAGATGGGGTTTCATGGCCGGGCGCGGTGGCTCACGCCTGTAATCCCAGCACTTTGGGAGGCCGAGACGGGCGGATCACAAGGTCAGGAGATCGAGACCATCCTGGCTAACACGGTGAAACCCTGTCTCTACTAAAAGTACAAAAAACCAGCCGGGCGAGGTGGCGGGCGCCTGTAGTCCCAGCTACTCGGGAGGCTGAGGCAGGAGAATGGCGTAAACCCAGGAGGCAGAGCTTGTAGTGAGCCGAGTTGGCGCCACTGCACTCCAGCCTGGGCGACAGAGCAAAGACTCTGTCTCAAAAAAAAAAAAAAAAAAAAAAGAGATGGGGTTTCACCATCTTGGCCAGGCTGGTCTTGAACTCCTGACCTCCTGATCCACCCGCCTGAGTCTCCCAAAGTGCTGGGATTACAGGCGTGAGCCACCACGCCCGACCTTATTCTCACATTTTCATCTAGAGTCCAGTGACCCACTCTCTCTCTCTCTGGCAGCCTCTTTCACAAAAGGCAACTTTTTCTTTGTTTTTTTTTTTGAGACAGAGTTTTCACTCTTGTTGCCCAGGCCGGAGTGCAATGGCGAAATCTCGGCTCACTGCAACCTCTGCCTCCCAGGTTCAAGCAATTCTCCTGCCTCAGCCTCCCGAGTAGCTGGGATTATAGGCGTCTGCCACCATGCCCAGCTAATTTTTGTATTTTTAGTAGAGACGGGGTTTCACCATGTTGGCCAGGCTGGTCTTGAACTCCTGACTTCAGGTGATCCACCTGCCTCGGCCTCCCAAAGTGCTGGGATTACAGGTGTGAGCTACTGTGCCTGGACAAAGGGCAACTCTGTTTCCTTTATTGACATCATCACTGGTCCCAGGGGGTAGTAGATACCACAAAAGGCAACCTGGCTCCCACAGCCATCAGTTCAAGAACCATGGGGACAGCCTTTGAACATCCCTGAAATAATGTTGGCCATTGTTCATTTAAGCTTTTTTTTTTTTTTTTTTTTTCCTGTTTTTTCTCTTGAGATAGGGTCTTGCTCTGTCACCTGGGCTGGAGTGCAGTGGTGCAATCACAGCTAGCTGCAGCCTCAACTTCCTAGGCTCAAGTGATCCTCCTACCTCAGCCTCCTGAGTAGTTGGGACTAAAGGCCTATACCACCACACCTGGCTATTTTTTTTTTCTTTTGAGACAGAGTCTTACTCTGTCACCCAGACTGGAGTGCGGTGACACAATCTCGGCTCACTGCAACCTCTGCCTCCTGGGTTCAAGAGATTCTCCTGCCTCAGCCTCCTGAGTAGCTGGGATTATAGGTGGGTAAATACAAAATACACGTGTTGTAAATACAAAAATATGCCCAGCTAATTTCTGTATTTTTAGTAGAGATGGGGTTTCACCATATTGGCCAGGCTGGTCTTGAACCCCTGACCTTGGGTGATCTGCCCACCTCAGCCTCCCACCGTGTCCTGCCTACACCAGGCTATTTATTTTATAGTTCTCAGTATGTTGCCCAGATTGATATTAGCATTTTTAAGCTCAGTTTGCCTCTGCCCCAGTTCCCTGTTGCTGCAGCTGGAGGTAGACAGGATCATCTGCTGGAGGACACAGAGCATTTCCAGGCTGCCCACTCCAGAGCAGCCAGAGGCTAAAGGGTGGGCAGTGAGGAGCCTAAAGACCCTTAACACTAGAGAACTGACTCTCCCTAGCCCTTACTTAGGCCATGCCAATTTGGCCAGAGCAACCTGCTATAAACTCTGTAAAGACAACTGCACAAAGGTTTTTGGGTAAATTGGTAATTTCAGCAGACTTTGGTAAGGTAGCCATATATTAACTTGATCCTTTAGAAAATTGTCCATTTGCGCCGGCTGCAGTGGCTCACACCTGTAATCCCAGCACTTTGGGAGGCCAAGGCGGGTGGATGACCTGAGGTCGGGAGTTCAAGACCAGCCTGATCAACATGGAGAAGCTCCGTCTCTACTAAAAATACAAAAAATTAGCTGGGCGTGGTGGTGAGCACCTGTAGTCCCAGCTACTTGGGAGGCTGAGGCAGGAGAATGGCATGAACCCGGGAGGCAGAGTTTGCTGTGAGCCGAGATCTCGCCACTGCACTCCAGCCTGGGCAACAGAACGAGACTCCACCTCAAGAAAGAAAGAAAAAGAAAGAAAGAAGGAAAGAAAATTGTCCATTTGGGGCCGGGCGCGGTGGCTCACACCTGTAATCCCAGCACTTTGGGAGGCCAATGTGGGAGGATTACCTGAGGTCAGGAGTTTGAAACCAGCCTGGCCAACATGGCAAAACCCCATCTCTACTAAAAATACAAAAATTAGCTGGGCATGGTGGTGCATGCCTGTAGTCCCTGCTACTCGGGAGGCTGAGGCAGCAGAATGGCGTGAACCCAGGAGCTGGAGCTTGCAGTGAGCTGAGATCGCGCCACTGCACTCCAGCCTGGGCGACAGAGGGAGACTCTGTCTCAAAAAAAAAAAAAGGAAAGGAAAGAAAATTGGTAACTTGGACATTCAGTAACTTTGCTTTCAGCAAATTGCCTATTGATAAATTGATGAGAAGTCAAATCTGTGACCTCCAACACGAAGCACATGGGGTGTGTGCTTTATGCATGGAAGGACCTCCTTAAGACTTTCCCTGGGGAGCCCGTGCTCCAACAGGAGAGGGAAGATGGGGAGCAGTGCCCAGGAAGAAGCTCAATTTTTACCCTCACACGTCTGTGGGCACACACCATTCTTAAGCCACCCTCCCACTGGCCTCTCTTAGTTATTTTTCTTCCCTTCCCTCTCCTCCTCTCCCCTCCCCTCCCCCTCCCCTCTCCTCCCCTCTCCTCCCCTGTCCTCCCCCTCCCTCTCCCCTCTCCTCCCCTGCCCTCCCCTCCCCTTCTCAGAGGCCAAATAGGCAGGGTGGGTGGAAAGAGAAGGGGGAATGGTAATGTTTGGGATCTGGGTGATGAATAGGGAGAACCACTGCAAGTCCTTTCTGTGGACTCCCCCATCCCGGAGAAACCCTAGTACCGGAGTGAGCAGATCTTCTTTGCTTGGAACAGGAGCAGTGGTAGGTAGCTGGGGATGTCTCAGGATTCTCTCAGTAGCTTCTCTCAGATTGCCAGATGGAATGTTTGCAAGTGCTGCCAAGGAAACAACAATTTCAACCAATGGGAAGCATAGCCTACATGTTTCTGACTGCTTATGTTAATAACGGAGGGTAAGATGGGAGGGGGTGAGGGAAGGAGGGGAGAGCCAATCACAGCAACTGTCTGACCGCAATAATAGGACCAAACTGTGGTAGCTATACCTAGCTTCTCTTCAGCTGAAGATGAGCTTGCAGGGCCATGCCAGGAAGAACAGTGATGATAAGCCTCACAGCTGGTATGTATTGGGCATCCCTATGATATGCCAGTCACTGTGTTAAGCCTTCAGTGTCTGAAGTCATTTACTCCTCACAATAGCATTATGAGGTAAGTATTAGTATTTGCATATTACAGTTGAACAGACTGAGGCACAGCAAGTACTGTCCCAAACTCAAACCCAAAGCTGTCTGACTTCATTGGCTGAGCTTTTACTTTTTCATTTCCAAATTCTGAGGTTAGGACTTCCCATGTGTACTTCATTGCTTTGCAAACCAAAAAGTTGTCTGAAACAGGTCTCAATTTACCAGTTTATTTTGCCAAGGTTAAGGATGTGTCTGGGAGACAGGTCTGTGCCTTTCTCCAAAGATGACTTTGAGGGCTTCAGTATTTATTTATTTATGTATTTGTTTGTTTATTTAAAGACAGGATCTCACTGTCACCCAGGCTGAAATGCAGTGGCACAGTCATGGCTCACCCCAGCCTCGACTGCCTGGGCTCAAGTGATTCTCACACCTCAGCCTCCCAGGTAACTGGGACTATAGGTGTGCCACCACCACACCTGGCCAATTTTTACATTATTTATAGAGACAAGGTCTCACTCTGTTGCCCAGACTGGTCTCGAACTCCTGAGTTCAAGCTATTCTCCTGCTCCAGCCTCCCAAAGTACTGGGATTACAGCCATGAGCCACCTCACCCGACCAGGCTTCAGATTTTGTTTGTTTGTTTTGAGACGGAGTCTCGCTCTTGTTGCCCAGGTTGGAGTGCAGTGGCGCGATCTCGGCTCACTGCAACCTCTGCCTCCCGGGTTCAAGCAATTCTCCTGCCTCAGCCTCCCAAGTAGCTGGGATTACAGGCACCCATCACCACGCCCAGCTAGTTTTTGTATTTTTAATAGAGACGGGGTTTCACCATGTTGGTCAGGCTGGTCTTGAACTCCTGACCTTAGGCGATCCATGTGCCTCGGCCTCCCAAAGTGCTGGGATTACAGGTCTGAGCCACCATGCCTAGCCCAGGCTTCAGTATTTAAAGGAGAAATGCAAGGGCAGGTGCAGTGGCTCACGCTTATAATCCCAGCACTTTGGGAGACCAAGGCAGACAGATCACTTGAGATCAGGAGTTGGAGACCAGCCTGGCCAATATGGTGAAACCCCGTCTCTACTAAAAATACAAAAATTAGCTGGGCATGGTGGCGGGCACCTGTAATCCCAGCTACTCGGGAGGCTGAGGCAGGAGAATCGCTTGAACACGGGAGGCAGAGGTTGCAGTGAGCCGAGATCGCGCCACTGCACTCCAACCTGGGCAACTAGAGCGAGACTCCGTCTCAAAAAATAATAATAATAAATAATAATAAAGGGGAAATGCAAGCTTGAGGGAAGAGAGGGAAGGTATGGTCACATTATTGAATCCACATGTTGCAAGAGAAAAAGAGCAGGTAGGGGAATCAATTACGTATCCGTCTCCTGCTCATTAAATCAGCACTTTACATAAGATAAAGTAAACATAGAGTAGCTACAGGTGAAGATATTTAACCTGTTATTTGTAGCTGTCTGCTCAGGAACAAAAGGAAAGGCAGCTTCTTGCATGACTCAGCTTTCAGTTTAATTTTTTTTCCTTTTGGCAGAGTGAATTGGGGTCTCAAGTTTTTATTTTCCTTTCACAGCTTTCAAAGATGTCTTTTATGAATCAAAGATGAAAGAGATATAGTGCTTATCAGCTTACACTCAGGAACAATTTAACATTTTTCTTTCTCAGTTCCCTTGCCTATAAAATGGGGTTAATAACAACGCCTACAGAATAGGGGTTTTATGGGGATCAAACCAGATAATTCACGTGAAGACCAAGAACAATGCCTGGTACATCATAATCTCGCTCTATAATGATTAGATAGCCTTTCTTTTTTTTTTTTTTTGAGACGGAGTTTTGCTCTTGTTGCCCAGGCTGGAGTGCAGTGGCACTATCTCGGCTCACTGCAACCTCTGCCTCCCAGGTTCAAGTGATTCTCCTGCCTCAGCCTCCTGAGTAGCTGGGATTATAGGTGCCCGCCACCACGCCCAGCTAATTTTTGTATTTTTTTGTGGGGACGGGTTTTTGCTATGTTTCCCAGGCTGGTCTTGAACTCCTGAGTTCAAGGGATCCGCCAGCCCCAGCCTCCCAAAGTGCCGGGATTACAGGTGCGAGCTACCACACTGGGCCAGGATTTTTTTTTCCCCCTTGTTTTGTTTTCATTTTTCTTTTGGTTGGGGGAGGGGAGAGATGAGGTCTCACTCTGTCACCCAGGCTGGAGTGCAGTGGTGCGATTACGGCTCACTGCAGCCTCCACCTCCTGGACTCAAGTGATCCTCCCGCCTCAGCCTCCCAAGTAGCAGAGACCACAGGCACACACCACCACGGTCAGCTAATTTTTTGTAGAGGCTAGGTCTATGTTACCCAGGTTGGTCTCGAACTCCTGACCTCAAGCGATCCTCCTGCCTCAGCCTCCCAAAGTGCTAGGATTACAGGGGTAAGCCACCCCAACGGGCTGGGAGTAGGATTCCTTATTGCCCAGAGGAGACAAACACAGGCAAAATGCTTTCGTGGAGGGAACCTGGAGAGATTTCCCAGCAGATTAGAAAGGCTCCTTCTTTGAAGCAGAAGCTTAACTTCTGTGTCCAGAACTTTACCTCTTACCCGCAGCCAAGCCCCTTACTGAAATGCACAAATTTTGGTTTCCAGGGCTCTGTAGGTCGAGAGGTCTTTTGAATCCTCACGCAGCGCGGAGGACAGGTTCTTCCACACTACTCCCTGCTCAGATGCTAGTGCAGGTATGAGTGGAGAAAATGGCTTGCAAGCCGAGATGGAGGGGAGAGCTGGGAGGAGCAGGTGGGGCAGAGCAGGAGAAGCTGGCTAGAGGCTTGCCAAGCTCAGCCCCTCCCTCCTCGGGAAGAAAACAGACTCGGCTGCTTGGGAAGCCGTAACTCCCACCCGACTCCCCACCCCCCGCGCCACACCCCCGCCACGGGCCTCTGGAAGCATCCGGACTACGGGGGGCAGGGAGGCGGCGCCGGCTGCCGGCTGGCACGTGGTCCAGCGATGTGCCCGCGTTGTTCTGAAAGAAGGTGGAGACTGCACCAAGACGCGCCGCCCCAATAACAAAAATTAGCCGAGCGTGGCGGCGCGCTTCTGTGGTCTCAGGTACTTGGGAGGCTGAGGTGGACGATCACTTGAGCCCGGGAGGTCGAGGCTACAGTGAGCCATGATCGTACCACCGCATTACAGCCTGGGCGACAGAGCCAGAGCCTGATGCAGGCCTGGCCACGTGGAGTGCCTCCTCTCCGTTCCCCAGGAGCCGATGGGCGGGGCGGGTCGCAAGTACACTGACCTACTGTCCTGGGCTTTCCGAGGCTGCCGGGAGCTAGACAGACCGCCAGGGGCCGAGAGGGCCAGCGCCTCCCTAGTCCTGCCTGTGGGGAGTGGAGGGGAGGGGGGGATTTGTATCAAGGATGTCATGCTCATTAGAGAGAACTGCTTTGGAGAGCCTTGCAGATCCACACACTCTACTCTTTTTTTTTTTTTTTTTTTTTTTTAGTTGGAGTCTCACTGTGTCGCCCGGGCTGGGGTGCAGTGGCGCGATCTTGGCTCACTGCAACCTCCGCCTCCCGGGTTCAAGCGATTCTCTTGTCTCAGCCTCCCAACCGCACTCAGCTAATTTTTGTATTTTCAGTAGAGACGGGATTTCACCATGTTTGTCAGATTGGTCTCGAACTCCTGACCACAAGTGATCCGCCCGCCTCAGCCTCCCAAAGTGCTAGGATTACAGGCATGAGCCATCGCACCTGGCCCACACTCTCTTAGCTGCTTCTTCTTTCTTCTTTCTCCTTCCCCTTCTTCTTTTTTTTTTTTTTTTTTTTTCTTTTGAGACAGAGTCTTATTCTTGTCGCCCAGGCTGGAGTGCAATGACACGATCCTGGCTCACTGCAACCTCCCCCTCCCGGGTTCAAGCGATTTTCCTACTTCAGCCTCCCGAGTAGCTGGGATTACAGGCACGCACCACCACACCCTGCTAATTTTTGTATTTTTAGTAGAGACAGGGTTTCGCCATGTTGGCCAGGCTGATCTCGAACTCCCGTCCTCAACTGATCTGCCCACCTTAGCCTCCCAAAGTGCTGGGATTACAGGTGTGAGCCACCGCACCTGGCCTAGTTTCTTCTTGAACTGAAGAAAATCCAGGGAGATGCCCTAGGCAGGGGTAGTCTACATCACAGGACAAGGAAGAGAGGACAGAGCCCTCTCTTGGGACTCCACACCCTGGGCCTTGAGTTATACTCTTTTCCACCTATGCCTCATTTTCATTCCCTCTCAGTTTCTTTCCTCTCCTCCCCTTATACTCTCATGCTCACCCTTTCACCCCTTCCCTTATTTTTCCCCCTTCTTTCTCTTCTACCAATCTCTAGCAAGGCTGATGCCACTTAGCCACAAACCTAAGCTAAACGCTGACATTCTCTGCTTGTCAAATGAACCCAGTTGGCCACCATGTATCTTTTAAGGGACTGTAAAGTGCGCAGGTGGCAGGAATTGTGAGAAGTAAAACTGACTTAAGAGGTTCCCACCCTCGATGCACTTACAATGTAGTTGGGAAGACAAAGTGTGTTCACATGAAAAAATAGCAAGTAAGTCAAAGCAGGGGACAATGAAATGCTTTCTTACCCAAAACATGAGGCATGTTGGATTTGGGCAGGTTCTGTTACCAGTAGAGGATCTTTACTGCAAATTGTCCAGGTTCTTGGCGTTTTGAACAAAGAATTGGACAAAACGCACAGCAAAGCCAGGAAAGAAAGAAGCAAGGAAAGTAGAGACTTATTGAAAGTGAAAGTATACTCCACAGTGTGAGAACGGGCGGAGCAGTGGCTGAAGGGCCCTGATACACAATCTTCTGGGGTCCAGATACCCGCTAGAGGTTTACCATTGGTCACTTGGTGTTCACCCCTATGTTCATGAAGTCGCAGCCCACAATCAGAGGCTGAAGTTACAAAGGTCACACTCCTATGCAAACATCTTATTGGTTGTGAAAAGCAGCCAATCAGAGGCTAGAGTGAAGTTACAAAGTTGCCCTTCTATACAAGCGAAGACTTGGCCCCCAATCCGTCTGATTGGTTAGGATAGCAACCAATCAGAGGTTGAAGTGAAGTTACAAAGTTACACTCCTATGCAAACGTCTGATTGGTTGCAAAAAGCAACCAATCAGAGGTACTTTCAATTTCCCATCTGCTTTTTTCAACCAATCAGAGGTAGTTTCAATTTCCCATCTGCCACACAGAAAGGTGGGGGTTTGCAAGGGGAGCAACCTCTGGTTCTTTTGTTACTTAGGTGTGGAAAGTTAGGGCTTTCCTTTCAATTTAGTTATAGGAAGTCAGCGTGAAATGGCCTTAGGTTCCCTGCCTCCAGACCCTATTCTCCTGCCTCAGTTCTAAGCAAGTGACTTTGCTTCACGTCTCAAAGGCCACCAGACTGCCCTAGTGGGAGTGAAGAAAGAGGGAGGAGGTGGTAGGAAACCAGGGCCTTTCCCAAGCAGAGGGCCATCCTCTAACAGTAAAGGCCACAGACCTGAGTACTGTGGTAGTCAGGCCTAGGTGGGTGGGTCCTTGAGAGTCATGATGTCACAAAAACCTCTCAGAATATCCTGGCCATCCTTGAGCATGAGTACCTCATTGAATAGTGCCTCCCTCAGAACAAAAGTACTATGGCAAAACTGTTCCTGATGGCTGGATTAAAAAACATTTTTTTATTATACTTTAAGTTCTTGGGTACATGTGCACAACCAGCAGATTTGTTACATATGTGTACATGTGCCATGTTGGTGTGCTGCACCCATTAACTCGTCATTTACATTAGGTATATCTCCTAATGGTATTCCTCCCCCTCTCCCCCCACCCCACAACAGGCCCCGGTGTGTGATGTTCCCCACCCTGTGTCCAAGTGATCTCATTGTTCAGTTCCCACCTATGAGTGAGAACATGCGGTGTTCGGTTTTCTGTCCTTGTGATAGTTTGCTCAGAATGATGGTTTCCAGCTTCATCCATGTCCCTACAAAGGACATGAAGTCATCCTCTTTTGTGGCTGCATAGCATTCCATGGTGTATATGTGCCACATTTTCTTAATCCAGTCTATCATTGATAGACATTTGGGTTGGTTCCAAGTCTTTGCTATTGTGAATAGTGCCGCAATAAACATTCGTGTGCATGTGTCTTTATAGCAGCATGATTTTATAATCCGATGGCTGGATTTTTGATAGTGATGTCTTGAGGTTGAGATCCACGGTCATAACGAGAGTGGGCTGCTCTTGTAGGCACTGTATGAAAACTCCAGGGTTTCCCTAGAGACCAGACCAACCCCACCCCAAATACTAAGTTCTTAGATGTAAGAGAGAAGAGGAAGCTTCTGGTAGCCGGGGTGACTTCTGGCCTCTAGAAACAAAGTGTATTAGGCTGAGAGGGAAAATCTATCTGCTGAATGAAACACTCCCCAGCAACATGGCAGGTGGTACAGAGCAGATAGGCACAGTATACCAGAGAAACTCTGTTTTTTTGTTTGGTTGGGTTTTTTTGTTTTGTCTTGTTTGTTTGTTTTGTTTTTTGAGATAGAGTCTCACTCTTGTTGCCCAGGCTAGAGTGCAATGGCATGATCTCAGCTCACCACAACCTCCACCTCCCAAGTTCAAGCGCTTCTCCTGCCTCAGCCTACCGAGTAGCTGGGATTACAGGCATGCACCACCATACCTGGGCTAATTTTGTATTTTTAGTAGAGACAGGGTTTCTCCATGTTGGTTAGGCTGGTCTCGAACCCCTGACCTCAGGCGATCCACCTGCCTCGGCCTCTCAAAGTGCTGGGATTACAGGCGTGAGCTGCCGCACCTGGCCACCAAAGAAACTCTTAACCACATGGAAAATATCTTTGTTTTCTTGGGACAGTAATGCTCAGTGTTCCCAGTGTTCTCCCTACCTTCTTTCTGTTGCCTTTGGGATTATAGTTACTTGGGGTCATAATTCAAATTGCATGGTTGTTTATAAATTTTATTGCCTGACCACTCTCCAGCCCAAATATAATAATTGGTCTCTCCATGTTTGCTGGAACTGAGGAAGGCACCTACCAAGAACCAAAACAACAGATGATACCAAATGTATTCAAACTAATAAAGCAAGAGTTACTTGAGTTTATACAAGTAATATCTGCTGGGCCATTTTCTCAGTGGTGCCCTGTAAAGAACAATTATGTGTCTAATGGTGAATCAAGATTTGTGGAAATCCTAAAAGCAATTATTTGGATTTTTGTTGCAGAAGAGTCTTTGGGGTTGGACGAAGGAGTATTACAGACAACAGTATAAGACATATAGGGTACAGAAATATGCCAAAAAACTTAACAATTAAAGATTATGTAAACATAACATAGGATTTATTCTTTATAGGAATTTTTTTCCCTGCCTTTTATCAAAACTGCATCAAAATGTGACAATTGGCCATATGCGGTGGCTCACATTAGTAACCCTAGTACTTTGGGAGGCCAAGACGGGTTGATCACTTGAGGTCAGGAGTTCAAGACCAGCTTGGCCAACATGGTGAAACCCCGTCTCTACTAAAAATACAAAATTAGCCAGGCGTGGTGGGGGGTGCCTGTCATCCCAGCTACTTGGAGGCTGAGGCAGGAGAATCACTTGAACCCAGGAGGCGGAGGTTGCAGTGAGCCAAGCACTCCACCACTCATACCATTGCACTCCAGCCTGGGTGACAGAGTGAGATTCCATCTCAAAAAAAAAAGGAATATTCTAGAGTATTCAAACCTCAGAGATAAAATATTTGGTCCGGAGGGTATGGATGAGGTGACAGAGGGAGCATTACACAAGCACACACAGACCCAAACCAATAAGCTGAACGACAGTCTTTCGATATCTAAAATCCACATCTATACACTTGGTATAGAAAAAAAAAAAAAAAACCCTAAAATTGTACCATGAGCCTTGTTTCCCACAGAAGTACAGGAGAATAATTTCTCAGTTCACAGAAGTATCAGAGTGATATGGAATCTTGAAAACCAACTGATGTTTAACTCTCATCCTCCATCCCTTACCCTCAACCAGAAGCTTCTTGGTAAGAATGGTCAGCTTCAGTCCTAAGTCCATTCAGCACCTTCCCTTAGAGCAGAGCAAGTAGCAAGTTTAGAGGGGTAACTAGGCACTCAGTTCTCACAGTGGCATGAAACTGCGTTTTTAGCTCTGCTGTCAGAAAACACCTTCCAAACAGTTAGTGTCTTCATCAAAGTTCCTACTGTCTGTTGTCCTTGCAGTGCTCTGAGATTCCCTAGCTATGACCACTCTAACAGGGGACCAAAGACCTGGCCTGAGGGTCCTCCCAAAATCACTTTTGTGTAAGTGCCTGAGAGATTTGGGGGTCGGCTGGAGAGCTGTTAAAGGGGTACTCAAAATGCAGCAATGGTCCATTCCACATGCACAAGGCTGTACACTTACAAACTACTTCACATACATGATTTTGTGAGATCTTCTCAGCTACCCAGGGATGCATGCAGAGCACATACTGTCCTCACTTGAGAGATGGGAGAACTGAAGCTAAGATTGGTGATGTGACCAACCAAAGGCCATACAATCCACAGGTGGTGCAGCTTCCTGACGTGAAGTTACTCCCAGCATTCTGTGTCGCCACATCTTATATCATCTATTTGGAAAAGAAACATTTGTTCTGTGCCTTCTCAAGCTGAGGCACATCACTGAGAGTACACTGGGAGGCCGGACATGGTGGCTTATGCCTGTAATCCTAGCACTTTGAGAGGCCGAGGCAGGTGGATCACCTGAAGTCAGGAGTTTGAGACCAGCCTGGCCAAGTAGATTTGTATCTACTAAAAATACAAAAAATTAGCTGAGTGTGGTGGCACATGACTGTAATCCCAACTATTTGGGAGGCTGAGGCAGGAGAACTGCTTGAACCCCGGGGGTGGAGGTTGCAGTGAGCCGAGACTGCGCCATTGCACTCCAGCCTGAGCAACAAGGGCAAAACTCCATCTCAAAAAAAAAAAAAAAAAAAGAAAGAAAAGAAAAGAAAAGAAAGAAAGAAAAAGAGTACATTAGGATACTTCCTTGGAAAAACAAACGCCTCCAGGGAAAGGATATGGTTCAAGTTTACAGATGAGCGAACAGAGATCTGAATCAAAAAAAGAACCAGGAGAGGGAGGGAGAAGGGAAATTGCTCCCATACGTTTCCGAATAATTAGGAATGTTTAAAACTTTTTTCTCTCTGTAACTTTTTTTTTTTTTAGAGGGAGTCTCACTCTGTCACCCAGGCTGGAGTGCAGTGGCGCCATCTCAGTTCACTGCAACCTCTGCCTCCTGGGTTCAAGTAGTTCTTGTGCTGCAACCTCTCTAGTAGCTGGGATTACAGGTGCCTGCCACAAGGCCCAACAATTTTTGATTTTATTTATTTGTTTGTTTGTGAGACAGAGTCTCCCTCTGTCACCCAGGATGGAGTACAGTGGCTTGATCTCGGCTCACTGCAACCTTCACCTCCCAGCTTCAAGTGATTCTCCTGCCTCAGCCTCCCAAGTAGCTGGGATTACAGGTGCACGCCACCACGCCCGGCTAATTTTTGTTATTTTTGGTACAGATGGGGTTTCACCATGTTGGCCAGGGCCAGGCTGGTCTCGAACTCCTGACCTCAGGTGATCCGCCTGCCTCGACCTCTCAAAGTGCTGAGATTACAAGTGTGAGCCACCACGCCTGGCCTAATTTTTGTATTTTTAGTAGAGATGAGGTTTCACCATGTTGGCCAGGCTGGTCTCAAACTCCTGGCCTCAAGTGGTCCACCCTCTTTGGCCTCCCAAAGTGCTGGGATTACAGGTTTGAACCACTGTGCCTGGACTCTTTAATACTTTTTTCAAAACAGATAAGGAGTTTTGCTGTTGCCCAGGCTGGTCTTGAACTCTTGGGCTCAAGCAGTTCTCCTGTCTCAACCACCCAAAGTGCTGGGATTACAAGTGTGAGCCACTGCGCCCAGGCAGAATTTTTTAAAAAATACTTCCTACTGTGTTCCTTAATGGAGACCCTGCTACTGTTTTCAGAGTTTCTCAACCTTGGCACTATTGACACTTAAGGCTACCGGAAACTGTCACGTGGGACTGTCCTGTACAACTTAGGATGTTTAGAAGCATCTCTGGCTTCTACCCACTAGATGTCAGCAACACCTCCCGACCCATACCTCCTGTTGCCTCAAGGAATAATGTCTGCAAACGTTGCAATATGCCCTGGGAGCCAAACTCACCCAGCTGAGAACCACTGCTTTAAACCCACCCTGTGCAGAGCATCCAGGCAGATGTGCACAAGTCGCATCACTCTCCTGCTTCCTGCCAGACTCCCCAGTCGCCCTCAGGAGAAATTCCAACACCCAGTG
This sequence comes from Theropithecus gelada, assembly GCF_003255815.1. Taxonomy (NCBI): domain Eukaryota; kingdom Metazoa; phylum Chordata; class Mammalia; order Primates; family Cercopithecidae; genus Theropithecus; species Theropithecus gelada. The sequence continues at coordinate 117,364,851 of NC_037689.1, read as the reverse complement.
GTAGACATTCACGTTCTGGGCCCTGCCAACCTCTCTAGTCCCTCTCTTCTGCCTCGCACTCTTTGCTCTGCAGAACTGCTTGTAGAGTTTCCCACATAGCCATGCTATTTGTGTCCCCACCCTCATGCTGTTCTCTCTGCTTGGAATGTCCTCCCTTCAGTTGTTTGTCTCATAAATCCTATCCAGCCTTCCAGACAGCTTAGTGTAGACATCCTCTGGAAACGTATCCCTAAGCTCTTTCCTTTCCCCTCAACCCAAGGCTGGGTTGCCCCACCTCTGCGCTCCCACAGCACCTTCTGCAAACTTCTGTCACAGCACTTATCCTTCACATAATTGTCTGTCACTCCCACTGACTAAGTTCCCGCAGAGCAGTTCCGTGTCACATTCATTTATTTTAAGTCATTTTATTATTTGGTAGAGATGGAGTTTCACTATGTTGGCCAGGCTGGTCTCGAACTCCTGGCCTCAAGTGATCTGCCCACCTCAGCCTCCCAAAGTGTTGGGATTACAGGTGTGAACCACCGCACCCGGCCTGTGGTGTCATATTCAAATCTGAGGTACAGCACCTGGCATGTAGCATTTAGTCAATCAGTGTTGAGTGAAGTAAGCCACAAAGAACAATACACTAGGTTGGGAGTCAAACCATCAGGATCCTAGTCCCAGCTCTGCCACTGGCTAAATGGTCATTTGGTTCCCAAACAAAAGGCAGCGCCATTCTCTTCCTCTTCCTTCTGAATATGTATGGCTTCCTCTATCTTTTTTCAGTCTTTTCCTATTGACTACTTTATTTGACCCTACAAGTAACAACCTGGTAGATGTAATTTCAAACAAGAACCATTCTTCCAAACTTCCAAAGAAGTGAATAGTATGTGTCAGACACTACCATTGCATACAAGACAGAAGAGCCCGTCTGTATTTGTATGTGCATAAAGAAACCCTATTGGCCAGGTGTGGTCGGCTCATACCTGGCCGAGGCTGGCGGATCTCTCGAGCCCAGGAGTTCGAAACCAGCCTGGGCAATATGGCAAAACCATGTCTCTACGAAAAAACAATTAGCCAGCTGTGGAGTAAGCGCTTGTGGTCCCAGCTACTCAGGAGGCTGAAGTGGGAGGATCACTTGAGCCCAGGAAGCAGTGGTTGCAGTGACCTAAGATCTCGCCACTGCACTCCAGCCTGGGTGACAGAGTGAGACCCTGTTTCAAAAAAAGAGAAAAAGAAAGAAAAAGAAACACTATTGAGCATTTTTGGTTTGGGTTTAATAAAAAAGGATTTTTTTTTTTTTTTTTGAGCCACCACACCTGGTCAAAAAGGATTATTTTTAAAGTAAAAAGAAACCCACGCCAGACGCAGTGGCTCACACCTGTAATCCTAGCACTTTGGGAGGCCAAGGCAGGTGGATCACCTGAGGTCTGGAGTTCAAGTTCATGGCCAACATGGTGAAACCCCGTATCTATTAAAAATACAAAAACTAGCTGGGCGTGGTGACAGGCACCTGTAATCCCAGCTACTCAGGAGGCTGACGCAGGAGAATCGCTTGAACCCAGGAGGCAGAGGTTGCCAGTGAGCCGAGATCACGCCACTGCACTCCAGCCTGGGTGACAAGAGTGAAAACACCATCTCAAAAAAAATAAAGTAAAAAGAAACCCTTTGGGGTGGTGTGACAATTGACAGGTGCTGGGCAGGGGATTAGAGCAACTATTTTCACTGCATACCTCATATTGTTGGATTTAGAGCTAGATGAATATAACATCTATTTTTAAAAAACTTAATGATAGTAAATAAAACTGAGCAAATGGGATTGTTTCCTAAGCAGCATTTTAACAGGCCTTAAAAACTGGTGACAGATGGATCTGAGATCAGCAGCTGTACCACATCAGTTAGAGCTGCTGTAAGAAAACCCTTCTAAATTGCACTTGCAAAAAAAAAAAGAAAGAAAAGAAATCTAGACTACACACCACCATTAAATCTTCTATCTTCAAAGTGCTTTAATCTGGCTCACCCCCTAGCAGTAGAGTACAAAAATAAAGCTCAATTTCACAGCAGACGCTACAAAAAAGGGCAGTGAAGAATATGGACTCTAACCGTGAACCTGACCAACTCCACCTCTTATTTTGTAGCCCCTCACTATACAGCTGTGCAATTGTGACAGTCATCTAAGGACATAAAAATTTAGGAGATGATCCCTGCCCACAGGCAAAATGGAAAAATAGCAGACCTAAAAATCAATAAAAGTAATAATAGATCAGTCATGTTTTCAACACATCTGTATCCACAACTCCCTATGTGTACTACCTGTCCTCTTTCGTCCTTTCGAGGGATAGCTTTTTTTTTTTTTTTTTTTGAGACAGAGTTTGGCTCTGTCGCCCAGGCTGGAGTGCGGTGGCGCAATCTTGGCTCACTGCAACCTCTGCCTCCTAGGTTCAAGCAGTTCTCCTACCTCAGCCTCCAGAGTAGCTGGGATTACAGGCATGTGCCACCACGCCCAGCTAATTTTGTATTTTTAGTAGGGATGGGGTTTCTCTATGTTGATCCGTCACGTCTTGAACTCCCGATGTCAGGTGATCCACCCGCCTCGGCCTCCCAAAGTGCTGGGATTACAGGTGTGAGCCACCGCCTGGCCAGGGATAGTTCTTCTAACAGTCAATTACCCAAGGCCTGTGAAGCACTAAATGATAATACAGGTTGTATTAAATTTGTAATCATGACCAGGCTTTCCTTATACAGTAAAAAGGTCATTGCCGATCAAGGGATGGCACAATCTAGCCACCACTGTAAGTTTAACCGCCACTTCCTTCTATAAGCCCTGCCCTATAAAATGAGATCAATGGCAATCACACAGCGCAGGCGTGTTCAGATCAAATGTTTAACTGGATAAGCGATGAAAAGCAACTTAGTATTCTCACCTGGAAGTGTCATCTGTGGTGTTGCTTTATATACCCGGAGTTATCACCATCTTTAGTTCTATCTTTTCAGATCTTCATCTTTGGTTACCTTTAACGTTGAACATGCATCTCTATTTCAAGTGCTCAGTACACTCTCATTTTAATAAACCAAATGATTGCTGTTGCTGTATACTAAAACGAAAATTAACTTAAGCATATACTATTTGTTAGATACTATACATAATGCATGAAGATTGTGTGCAATCTGTTTTAAACATGTCCCAGCTGGGTTTTTTTTTTTTTTTTTTTGGAGACAGTGTCTCACTCTGTCACCCAGGCTGGGGTGCAGTGGCACAATCTCAGCTCACGGTAACCTCTGCCTCCCGGGTTCAAACCATTCTCCTGTCTCACACCACCACTGCGCCCAACCTGGAATTATTTTCTTACACCCCTCTCAGCTCAAACCTAACCAACTGGAATTTTAAACATTGTAGGATCCACTCAGAAAAGGAACTAGAAAAAAAACACTTTTTCTGTATTCCCCTAGTCATCTCTGAAGAAACTATGTTTGTAAAATTTACTAGTGTCAGCCGGGCGCAATGGCTCACACCTGTAATCAAAGCACTTTGGGATGCCAAGGCGGGTGGATCACTTGAGGTCAGGGATTCGAGACCAGCCTGGCCAACATGGTGAAACCCCATCTCTACTAAAAACATAAAAGCTGGCCAGGCACGGTGGCTCACACCCGTAATTCCAGCACTTTGAGAGGCCGAGGCAGGTGGATCATAGGGTCAGGAGTTCAAGACCAGCCTGACCAACATGGTGAAACCCCGTCTCTACTAAAAATACAAAAATTAGCCAGGTGCAGTGGCAGGTGCCTGTAATCCCAGCTACTCAGGAGGCTGAGGCAGGAGAATCACTTGAACTTGGGAGGCGGAGCTTGCAATGAGCCAAGATTGAGCCACTGCACTCCAGCCTGGGCAAGAGAGCAAGAGTCTGTCTAAAAAATAAATAAATAAAGTTAAATAAAATATACTAGTGTCTACTACAGTAGTAGCAACTACAATTTATGAAGTATTAGGTGCTAGGCACAGAGACAGATGCTTGATGTACATTATGGATGTACATTACGTCTACACAAGCCTCACAATTGCCTTCCAGTTTTTTTCAGTGATAAAGATTACATTGGGTAGATTGCTTGATTTTGTGTAACATATTTAAAAAAAAAGAAATGCACTTTTTTCATTTTATTTTTATTAAGCACTACATAACACATTGCATGTTACATAATACACTGTATAACCTTCTAGCAGGGGTAGATGGCCATAACTGAGTTATTTTTTTCATCAGTCAGGAAAATGCTTCCTTAATCAATGTTCTCCAAACCCTGAAAAACAGTTTAAAAAGGAGAATGTGACAAGTCTGTTCCCATCAAAGACATGCCATGTACTTTTATTTCCAGTGTCACTAAATGGCATTCTGTTATTAAAAAGAATGCTTCCACATCCCACATTTCTCTAACTGCAATAATACATTGGATTAAATTTTATAATCACTAAAGAATAACCTGTAATGAATTCTAGTTTTCATTTTCTGACAGCAGCATATTGCTTTATATGAAACAAACCTTCCCCCACCCCCAATCAGAACTACAGTCAAGCAACTTTTTACCACCTGGATCCTTTTTTTTTTTTTTTTTTTGAGATGGAGTCTCGCTCCCGTCACACAGGCTGGAGTGCAGTGACGCGATCTCGCCTCACTGCAACCTCCACCTCCCGGGTTCAAGTGATTCTCCTTCCTCAGCCTCCCAAGTAGCTGGGATTAAAGGCGTGCGCCACCATGCCCAGATGATTTTTGTATTTTTAGTAGAGAAGGGGTTTCGCCATGTTGGCCAGGTTGATCTCAAACTCCTGACCTCAGGTGATCCATCTGCCTTGGCCTCCCAAAGTGCTAGGATTACAGGCGGGAGTCACTGTGCCCAGCCTCCACCTGGATCCTTTTACAAAGCACCTCAGTGAGTCAGAGGACAAGCTAAAATCTGTTTTAAAAAATAACAGCCAATATGAGGTAGATACTATTATTCTCATTCCATTTTTTTTTTACAAACGAGGAAATGGAGGCTCAGAGAGGTTAAAAGTCACCTGCTTAAGTCCATAAGGAATTAGCAGAGCCAGAATTCAAGTACAGGGACCCCAACTCCAGAACCCTTCTCCAACAAGCACTACACTATCTATTCAAAATACCTACTGGATCTCACTAAGTTGACAACCAAATACTTCAGAAGCTATAAATTAAAAGATGAGGCTGGGCACGGTGGCTCACGCCTGTAACCCTAGCACTCTGGCAGGCCGAGGCAGGTGGATCACGAGGTCAGGAGTTCAAGACCAGCTTGGCCAAGATGGTGAAACCCCGTCTCTACTAAAAGTACAAAAATTACAGCGTGCCTGTAATCCCAGCTACTCGGGAGGCTGAGGCAGGAGAATCACTTGAACCTGGCGAGTGGAGCTTGCAGTGTGCCGAGCTTGTGCCACTGCACTCCAGCCTGGGCAACAGAGCAAGACTTCGTCTCAAAAAAAAAAAAAAAAAAAAAAGACTAATCAGTGATGACACTTCTTCTAGGTATTAAAAGGTATTAAATAACATAGTCCAGGTATTTGGTTTACTATTACAGGAAGAACTGCCTTAAGAGAAGTTAAAATTGCATCTTCTTGGAGCCATCTCTTAGAAATCCTAATTCTGCCTCACATGCCAGGTGATTCTGATGGTTATTCTTGGACCATACTTTGAGAAATATGGCTCCAGATAAGTAGATATCTATTACCATGTGCATTAGATTAGATTCTCAACGACCCCTCCACTGAGAGGCGTATCACCCAGGTTGAGTCCCTATAATATTATTTAATCACTCTGACCCTTGTCTATAAAATGGAAATACTATTTACTTAGGTTTGCTGTGAGGAATAAATGAGCAAGGAGAAAATATTAAAAAGTAAACATTTTGGCTGGGCGCGGTGGCTCACGCCTGTAATCCCAGCACTTTGGGAGGCCGAGGCGGGCGGATCACGAGGTCAGGAGATTGAGACCATCCTGGCTAACACGGTGAAACCCCGTCTCTACCAAAAATACAAAAAATTAGCCGGGCGTGGTGCTGCGCGCCTGTAGTCCCAGCTACTCGGAGGCTGAGGCAGGAGAATGGCGTGAACCTGGGAGGCAGAGCTTGCAGTGAGCCGAGATCGCACCACTGCACTCCAGCATGGGTGACAAAGCAAGACTCCGTCTCAAAAAAAAAAAAAGTAAACATTTTAAAAGAATTATGAGAATGAACTACTCCTACAAAATATAAAAACATACTATTAGGGCCAGGAATAGGGGCTCACACCTGTAATCCTAACACTTTGAGAGGCTGAGGTGGGTGGATCACTTGAGGTCAGGAGTTAGGAAACCAGCCTGACCAATATGGTGAAACTCCGTCTCTACCAAAAAATACAAAAAAAAAAAAAAAATAAGCTGGGCATGGTGGCGGGTGCCCGTAATCCCAGCTACTCAGGAGGCTGAGGCACAAGAATCGCTTGAACCTGGCAGGTGGGGGTTGCAGTGAGCCAAGATTGCACCACTGCACTCCAGACTGGGTGACAGAGTGAGACCTTGCCTCAAAAAAAAAAAAAAAAAAAAAAAGGAAGAAAAAAAAAACATACGATTAGGTCGAACCTTATGAAAATGCTACTGCTGGCCGGGCGCGGTGGCTCAAGCCTGTAATCCCAGCACTTTGGGAGGCCGAGACGGGCGGATCACGAGGTCAGGAGTTCGAGACCATCCTGGCTAACACGGTGAAACCCCGTCTCTACTAAAAAAATACGAAAAACTAGCCGGGCGAGGTGGCAGGCGCCTGTAGTCCCGGCTACTCGGGAGGCTGAGGCAGAAGAATGGCGTAAAAACCCGGGAGGCGGAGCTTGCAGTGAGCTGAGATCCGGCCACTGCACTCCAGCCTGGGCGACACAGCGAGACTCCGTCTCAAAAAAAAAAAAAGAAAATGCTACTGCTTGATCGTTTTTGACCTACAAAAATGACAATGCCATAACTGAATCAAATATAAAAGTATAGTAATTCTTTAAATGAGGTATTGTTGCAGGAATAGGCAGACCTAGAGTACAGAAAAGAACATCTGTGAAACAGGCCCATGTGTATATGGAAATTTAGTATACCAGAGTAGTATTACAAATAAAAATGAACTGGGTGTTTGGTGGGTTTTTTTTTTTTTGAAACAGGCTCTCATTCTCTCACCCAGGCTGGAGTGCAGTGGTACGATCCTACCACACTGCAGCCTCGAACCCCTGGGCTCAGGCTATCCTCCTGCCTCAGCCTTCTGAGTAGCTAGGACTACTAAATTGTTCTATAAATGGGTAATTGCGATAACTAGCTACCTCTTGAAAAAAAGTAAAGTTAATCCTCCCTTCACATTATACTCCAAAATGACCTGTAGATGGGACCAAATAACTAATTTTTTTTAAAGAAACTAACAATATTAGGAGAAATTATTTTTTAAAACTATTTTTATGAGCCAGGTATAGTGGCACACCTGTAGTCCCAGCTCCTCTGAAGGCTGAGGCAAGATCACTTGAGCCTATGAGTTTGAGGCCAGCCAGGGCAACACAGCAAGACTGTCTCTATTTTATTTTTTGAACGTATTTTTATAACCTTAGGTAGAAAAGGCCTTTGTATGGGAGACATAAAAACTCAGAATCCAGAGCAACAAAACATGATAAATTGAATATCAAAATTTAAAACTACCTGATGAAAAACATCATAAAGTGAAAAAGACAAACAGCAGACTGGGAAAAATGTTTGTCATATATAAAATAGACAAAAAATTAAAAGTCTAGAATATATAAAGAACTATAGATTGAAAAGAAAAAAGACAAAACAATAGAACAGGCAAAGGATATAGGCAACAATCCACAGAACAAGAAATATATGACAGTAAGAAAAACTAAAAAAAATAAGAAACATAAAAGATTAAATATGTAAAAAGATGCCAACCTCACTAGTAGACAAGAAAATGCTAGTTATATATTAGCATTGTATGACCCTTGGCAAGGCATTACCAGAACCCACCTCAACCCTGGCAGAAGGCTGGCATCAGAGTGGCTTCTTACCTTTGACACATAGTGACGATTAACTCCAGAGATGCGCCTATCTCTTTCCATCAGACTCCAGTGATACCCAAAATGAGCAATCCTTTTTTCCTTCAAATAAGAGACAATTATTGTTGCAGTTTATAAAAGTGAGTGACCCAATTGATGGATATTACAATTTTTAGAAGGGACATTCTAGAGAAATGGAATCATCATTCAAATAAAAATGCAAATTAGTAGTACAAGAACAGAATCTCCTAAATAAAATCAGACCACTACACTTTAGGATTAAGTTGGTGACCGTGACTTCTTACACTATTTTAACCAACATGAATTTTTTTTCCTTTTTTAAAAAAAGAAATATCTAGTTGTTGCCTTTTGGGACACTAAGAAACAACAGCTGTAGATCACACGTGGACAATCACAAATTCAAAAAGTAAATAAATTTATACTCTGTACTCTAGAGATGATGTGAAGGGCTAAGAGGGGAAAATGAATCCTGATGTAAAACACAAGACCTTGCAGTAAATTCCTAAACGCTTGCAAGAGAAAGTGGGGAATAAAAAAGTCAAGGGTGGCCGGGAGCGGCGGCTCACGCCTGTAATCCCAGCACTTTGGGAGGTCAAGGCGGGTGGATCACCTGAGGTCAGAAGTTCGAGACCAGCCTCGCCAACATGATGAAATCCCGTCTCTACCAAAATAAATAAATAAATAGCCGGGCGTGGTCCCGGGAGGAGGGTGAGGCAGGAAAATCTTTTTTTTTTTTTTTTTTTTGAGACGGAGTTTCGCCCTTGTTGCCCAGGCTGGAGTGCAGTGTCGCGATCTCGGCTCACTGCAACCTCCGCCTCCTGGGTTCAAGCGATTCTCCTGCCTCAGCCTCCCGAGTAGCTGGGATTACAGGCATGCGCCACCACGCCCCACTAATTTTGTATTTTTAGTAGAGATGGGGTTTCCCCATGTTGGTCAGGCTGGTATCGAACTCCCGACCTCAGGTGATCCGCCCGCCTCGGTCTCCCAAAGTGCTGGGATTACAGGCGTGAGCCACCGCGCCCAGCCAGGAGAATCTCTTGAACCCGGAAGGCGGAGGTTGCAGTGAGCGATTCTCAGGCTTGAGCCACCTCTTCTAATCTACCTTTCCGGCCCCCGCGTCGCTACTCTGCCCTAAGGCCCACTTTGATACACCCAGAAACGCTGTTTTTCACTAGAGCAGGATGTGGTTTCTACCGCGCTTCGTTTCGCAAGCCTCGGCTTCTAGGCAACCGGAAGAAAGTAGAGGGCCGGCCTCGGAGAGAGGGTCCGCAGGCTGACGGCCTCTCTGCCCACCATCCTTTTCAGAAATCAGCCAGTGGAGTCAGCCCCCGGGCCCAGGAAGCCGCCTTACCTTGCCCCCGTTAGTGAACCTCTGGATGTACGCAGTAGCCAGTCCCGGAATAAACAAGCACACGCCCATGGCGGCGAGTCCGGGGAGAATCTCGAACCACATCTCTGCCCCGTTATCTAGGCCAAAACCCTACTTCTGGGTCCTTGAAAGGTGACCGGGCTTCGGCTCCCTTCCCAGTAAGCCCCGCGGCCGCCCGCGAGCGGGGCGGTGCCACGTACGGCTCCGGAGGAAGCGACGGGATCTGCCAGGGCTCAAGAGAGGCTGGCGCTCGCGCTCTCGCAGTCCTCTTCCGTCAGTGTCTTTTGCTTCGACTCCCGGCGGAGCGCGCGACGTGGAGTAACGCGCAGCGGCCAAGTGCAACCCCGGCAGTCACGGCCGTTTCGGAGCTCGGGACTCTAAAATGGCAGAGCAGTTTTCTCCAGGGAAGACGGCAGATCAGGTGTGCACCTTCCTTTTCAAAAAGCCTGGGCGGAAAGGGGCTGCTGGACGCAGAAAGCGCCCGGCCTGCGACCCAGAGCCCGGAGACAGCGGCAGCAGTAGCGACGAAGGCTGCACTGTGGTTCGACCGAAAAAGAAGCGGGCGACTCACAATCCAATGATACAGAAGACTCGTGACAGTGGTAAACAGAAGGCAGCTTACGGCGACTTGAGCAGCGAGGAGGAGGAGGAAAATGAGCCCGAGAGTCTCGGCGTGGTTTATAAATCCACCCGCTCGGCGAAACCCGTGGGACCAGAGGATATGGGGGCGACAGCTGTCTATGAGCTGGACACAGAGAAAGAGCGCGATGCACAAGCCATCTTTGAGCGCAGCCAGAAGATCCAGGAGGAGCTGAGGGGCAAGGAGGATGACAAGATCTATCGGGGAATCAACAATTATCAGAAATACATGAAGCCCAAGGATACGTCTATGGGCAATGCCTCTTCCGGGATGGTGAGGAAGGGCCCCATCCGAGCGCCCGAGCATCTACGTGCCACCGTGCGCTGGGATTACCAGCCCGACATCTGTAAGGACTACAAAGAGACTGGCTTCTGCGGCTTCGGAGACAGCTGCAAATTCCTCCATGACCGTTCAGATTACAAGCATGGGTGGCAGATCGAACGTGAGCTTGATGAGGGTCGCTATGGTGTCTATGAGGATGAAAACTATGAAGTGGGAAGCGATGATGAGGAAATACCATTCAAGTGTTTCATCTGTCGCCAGAGCTTCCAAAACCCAGTTGTCACCAAGTGCAGGCATTATTTCTGCGAGAGCTGTGCACTGCAGCATTTCCGCACCACCCCGCGCTGCTATGTGTGTGACCAGCAGACCAATGGCGTCTTCAATCCAGCGAAAGAATTGATTGCTAAACTAGAGAAGCATCGAGCTACAGGAGAGGGTGGTGGTGCTTCCGACTTGCCAGAAGACCCCGATGAGGATCCAATTCCCGTTACTTAGGTTTCTGATAATTCTTAAATTTAAAAAATAAATATTTTGTTCTTTTGGAAGTCTTAATTCGTGTCCTTCCTTTGTAGAGACAGTGACAGAGAAGGCGGGTGGTGAAGTAGGGTCCTGGATTAAAAACCTCAAGGTAGGTATAATCAGGATTTTTAGCCCTAGGATAACCATTTTGCCTGTGTTTCTTTTCAGAACACTTTGGCATCAATTATAGGGGTGGGAATAGTTTGAGAAAAGAGCTATAATTTGCTTGAAGTAGCCAAAGCTATGATGAAAGTAAGAACTCTGAGCCTGTTTATCATATCACATTTCTGTATCACTTAATAGTTTACAAAGTACTTTCATGCATTCTTTCTCTTGGGAGCCTGTACTACAAAATATACCGGAGCCAAGGTGTGGGGGAGAGGGGTTGCGTTTGGGGAATTGGTAGCTAGTACCACAGGCTTCACATATGGGAAATGTTCCTTGCTGTCTGGGTTATTTATTTATTTATTTATTTATTTATTTATTTTTGAGATGGAGTCTCGCTCTGTTGTCCAGGCTGGAGTGCAATGGCGCGATCTCAGGTCACTGCAACCTCCGCCTCCCAGGTTCAAGCGATTCTCCTGCCTCAGCCTCCCGCGTAGCTGAGACTACAGGCGCGTGCCACCACGCCCAGCTAATTTTTTGTATTTTTAGTAGAGACGGGGTTTCACCATATTAGCCAGGATGGTCTCCATCGCCTGAACTCTTGATCCGCCCACCTCGGCATCCGCCCACCTAGGCCTCCCAAAGTGCTGGGATCACAGGCGTGAGCCACCGCGCCCGGCCCCCTTACTGTCTTGGAAGCAGCTATAGTTAACCCCCTCTTCCATGGATGATAAAAGTAACTGTGCTCAGCTATCCAGTGTGATAGACACTAGCCTCATGTGACTGTTGAGTACTTGAAATGTGGCTGACCACTGTATTGGACATTGCTATTGTAGACTGAACTTGTGAACCTGCAGAGGGCAAAAACATAGTATTTTATCATCCATTACCTGAAACTATCTGTGTTCTCACAGTCTCTGTAATAGTGTTGATCACACCTTATTAAAATTAGTGGATGTACCTGTCTTTCCAACTGGTTTATGAACTCGGTGACTAGCCTAGTGCTTGGCATATAATAAGCACTTAATAAATAAGCCTGGAGAGGTTTAAAAAGGGAGATTGGGGCCAAAGCCTTGAATCCAAGCTGAGGAGCACTGACTGTATTCCGTAGGCAGTGGGGGAGATAGCAGAGGTTTGGGAAGAGAACACAATCAGACGGGTTTTTTTGTTTGTTTTAGTGTTACTGTGGTTGCGGCTATAGGATGGATCACAAGGGAGATGGAAGACAAGAGGCAGGGAGGCCAGTTAGGCCAAATGATTAGTAAATTTTTATTGATATGGCTAGAATTTGGGCTAATCCCAAAAAACAGATGCAAGAATAAATTCTGGGTTAGTGGTTTTTATTCACATTCATTAATCCGTTTAAAGACATCCTTTTTTTTTTTTTTTTTTTTTTTTGAGACGGAGTCTCGCTGTGTCGCCCAGGCTGGAGTGCAGTGGCGCGATCTCGGCTCACTGCAAGCTCCGCCTCCCGGATTCACGCCATTCTCCCGCCTCAGCCTCCGAGTAGCTGGGACTACAGGCGCCCGCCACCACGCCCGGCTAGTTTTTTGTATTTTTAGTAGAGACGGGGTTTCACCATGTTAGCCAGGATGGTCTCGATCTCCTGACCTCGTGATCCACCCGCCTCGGCCTCCCAAAGTGCTGGGATTACAGGCTTGAGCCACCGCGCCCGGCCCCCTTTTTTTTTTTTTAAGACAGAGTCTTGCTCTGTCATCCAGGCTGGAGTGCAGTGGTGCAATCTTGGCTCATTGCAACCTCTGCCTCCCAGGTTCAAGCGATCCTGCCTGGCCAACATGGTGAAACCCCGTATCTAGTAAAAATACAAAAAATTAGTCAGGCGTGGTGGCAGGCACCTTTAATCCCAGCTACTTGGGAGGCTGAGGCAGGAGAATCCCTTGAACCTGGGAGGCGGAGGTTACAGTGAGCCGAGATTGCGCCACTGCACTCCAGACTGGGAAACAGGGCAAGACTCTGTCTCAAAAAAAAAAAAAAAAAAAAAAAAGTGGGGAGCTGGGTGCGGTGGCTCACACCTGTAATCCCAGCACTTTGAGAGTCTGAGGCAGGCAGATCATAAGGTCAGGAATTCAAGACCAGCCTGACCAACATGATGAAACCCCGTCTATACTAAAGATACAAAAATTAGCCAGCCGTGGTGGTGCGTGCCTGTAATTCCAGCTACTCAGAAGGCTGAGGCAGAAGAATTGCTTGAACCTGGGGCAGGGGGTGGGGCGGAGGTTGCAGTGAGCCAAGATCGCGCCACTGCACTCCAGCCTGGGTGACAGAGCGAGACTTCGTCCCAAAACATAATTTTTTTAATGGTTTTAAGAAGGAAAATGAAATGATCAGATCTGGATTTCAAAAAGATAATTCTGAAGAGTGGGGAATGGATTGAAGGCAGCCAGACATGAAACAGGGAGATCAGTTATGGGGGTGGTGCACTGGTCCAAGTGAGATGATGGTAGGCTGGACTAGACTGGTAGCTGTGAACATTAATTTAATAAATTTGTATTGATCACCCACTACATGACAGGCATTAAGCACCGGAGATACAGCCATGACAAAAGCACACAGGTCCCTGCTCTCATAGAACTTACATGAAGTGAGCACAGTGGCTCACACTTGTAATCCCAGCACTTTAGGAGGCTGAGGCAGGAGGATCACTTGAGGCCAGGAGTTGGAGACCAGCCTGGACAACGAAGTGAGACCCCATCTCTACAAAAAATAAAAAATAAAAAACTTAGCAAGGGATGGTGGCATTTGCCTGTAGTCCCAGCTAATCAGGAGGCTTAGACAGGAAGATCCCTTCAGCCTGAGAGTTTGAGGTTGCAGTGAGATGTGATCATGCCACTGCACTCTAGTCTGGGTGACAGATAACCCATCTCAAAAAAAAAAAAAAAGAATTTACATGAAAGACAGTGACACAAATATATATCAGATTGCGATGAGCGCTATGAAAAACAATAAAGCAAGGTAAAGGGCTAAGAGTGCAGGGGTGTAGCGGAATGCTATTTAATATATGGTAGTCAGGGAGGGGCCTCTTCTGATAAGGTGACATTTGGGCAAAGACCTACATGAAACAGATATGGGGAGAAGAGCATTCCAGACAGAGAACACCTAGTACAAAGGCCTGAGGCAGGAAAGTGCGTAAAACACAACTTTGTAATAGAACCAATAATTATAGAAGAACACTTGCATAACCACTACCTGGGTCAAGAACTACAAAACTGAAAACACTGAAGCAGCCCCTCAAGGATCCCCTTCAGATCACACCCTCAGGTAATCACTGTATTGACTTTTTTTTTTTTTTTTTTTTGGAGATGCAGTCTCACTCTGTCACCCAGGCTGGAGTGCAGTGGTGCGATCTCAGCTCGCTGCAACCTCCGCCTCCCAGATTCAAGCGATCCTCCCACCTCAGCCTCCTGAGTAGCTGGAACTACAGGTGTGGGCCATCACACCTGGCCTTTTTTTTTTTTTTTTTTTTTTTGGTAGAGATGGGGGTCTCCCTACGTTGCCTAGGCTGCTCTGGAACTCCTGGGCTCAAGCAATCCTCATCCCTCAGCCTCCCAAAGTGCTGGGATTACAGATGTGAGCTACCACACCTGGCTGTTGAACCTTTCTGTAAACACTTTTTTATTTGCTAAGGTGAAATTTACATAACATAAAATTAACCAGTTTAAAGCAAACAATTTGGTGGTATTTAACACATTTCCAGTGTTGTGCAACTACCACCTCTGTATAGTTCCAAGACATTGTTTTCATCACCCTAAAAGAAAACCCCATGCCCATTAAGCAACTGTTCCTCATTCCCTCCTCCCCTCTGCCAACCCCCCCAATCCCTGGCAACCACCAATCTGCATTCTCTGTGGATTTAATTATGTTATATATTTCTTTTTTTTTTTTTTTTTTTCCTGAGACAGAGTCTTGCTCTGTCACCTAGGCTGGAGTACAGTGGAGTGATCTCAGCTCATTGCAAACTCCGCCCCCCAGGTTCAAGCAATTCTCCTGCCTCAGCCTCCCAAGTAGCTGGGATTACAGGCACGCGCCACCACGCCCTGCTAATTTTTGTATTTTTAGTAGAGACAGGTTTTCACCATGTTGACCAGGCTAGTCTCGAACTCCTGACCTTATGATCTGCCCATCTCGGCCTCTCAAAGTGCTGGGATTACAGGCGTAAGTCACCGCGCCCAGCCTATGTTAGATATTTAATATAAATTGAATCGCAATATGTAATATTTTGTGTCTGGATTCTTTCATTTCGTTTTCAAGGTTCATCCACATTGTAGTATGTATCAGTACTTCCTTTCTATGGCTAAACAGTATTTCATTGTATGCATAGAACACAGTTTGCACAATCATCTGTTGATGGATATTTGCGCATTTACCTTTTAGCTGTGACTATGGGTGTACATGTATTTGTTTGAACGTCTGTTTTCAATTCCTTTGGGTATATACTTAGGAGTGTAGTTGCTGGGTCATATGGTAAGTCTATGCTTAACTTTATATATATATATATATATATATATATAGAGAGAGAGAGAGAGAGAGAGAGGGTCTTGCTCTGTCACTCAGGCTAGAGTGCAGTGGCCAGATCATAGTTCACTGAAGCCTCACACTCTTAGACTCAAATGATCCTCCTACCCCAGCCTCCCGAGGAGCTAGAACTACAGGTGCACAATGCCGTGCCTGGCTAATTATTATTTTTTTTTTCTTTTTTTTTTTTTTTGTTGAGATGGAGTCTGGCTCTGTCACCCAGGCTGGAGTGCAGTGGTATGACCTCGGCTCACTGCAACCTCTGCCTCCCCGGTTCAAGGGATTCTCCTGCCTCAGCCTCCTAAGTAGCTGGGATTACAAGCACCTGCCACCACGCCTGGCTAGTTTTTGTATTTTTAGTAGAGATGGGGTTTCATCTTGTTGGCCAGTCTGGTCTCAAACTCCTGGCCTCAAGTGATCCGCCCACCTCAGCCTCCCAAAGTGCTGGGATTACAGGCATGAGCCACTGTGCCCAGCTAAATCTTTTACTTCTTTTGACAATGTTTTATAGTATTTACAGAATAAGTATTACGCTTCCTTTGTTAAATGTATTCCTAATATTTTGTTCTTGATGCTATTGCAAATAGAATAATTTTCTTAATTCCATTTTTAGATTATTCATCAACAGTATATAGAAATAAAACTGATTTTTTTCCAATATTGACCTTATATACTGGAACCATGCTGAACTCATTTATTGGTCCTAGCAGGTTGTTTTTTTACCGGATTCCTTAGGGTTTTCTTTCTTTTTTTTTTTTTTTTTTTTAGGACAACTTTTTATTGCTACCAGAGGCTTTTATCATCAGTACACGGTTCTGGCTGCAATACCTTTTTCAGACTGCAAAGGGAGCTCAGGATCCAGAAGTCATTAAGAGAACTATATGTAGGCTGGGGAGGCAGCAGGGGAGTAAGTTCTATTAGAAAATCCTAATAGCTTAACAAAACTAGGGTACTAAATTCAGTTATAACATGTTACAGACTCAAATCACAGAGCTGCCCCAACATCTAGACAGTCTCTCCTACTGATTATAAATGAGTGAAAACTATCAGTTAGAAAAATCTAATTTCAGTTGTTACATACATGTTTCTTTGGTGAGCACCTGGATATATTAACTTTATCACAAATTCTTTTATACAAATGTCAAAAATGCTTTCAACAAATCTAAGTGTCCTGATTACATACCACTTTTAAGCATCACTTTAAGGTAAACAAAAATGAAAACCATAATTTTAAATTAAAATTTGAGGGCCGGGCGCGGTGGCTCAAGCCTGTAATCCCAGCACTTTGGGAGGCCGAGACGGGCAGATCACGAAGTCAGGAGATCGAGACCATCCTGGCTAACACAGTGAAACCCCGTCTCTACTAAAAATACAAAAAACTTAGCCGGGCGAGGTGGCAGGCGCCTGTAGTCCCAGCTACTCGGGAGGCTGAGGCAGGAGAATGGCGTTGAACCCGGGAGGCGGAGCTTGCAGTGAGCTGAGATCCGGCCACTGCACTCCAGCCTGGGTGACAGAGCGAGACTCCGTCTCAAAAAATAAATAAATAAATAAATAAATAAATAAATAAAAAATAAAAAAATAAAATTTGAAATGAGACACAAAATCAACCTGGTAATATGAGAACTTTTTCTGTTGCTGTCTCTGATTAATATGGGACAATTCCAAAGTACTTTCATACTAATTGGAACTTGCATCATGGCTGTCACACTGAAATAATTTGTTCGACTGCTAAAAAATAATTTTGGGGTTTCCTATTCAGTGAGAATCAATACAGATCAGCATGCATAAAGTTCAGTAACTTAAATGGAGAAGCAAGCAAAAGCAACAGGAAAATTAAATCAGGATGCTGAGGGGGAACAGGTTTGCTGGCTATGAATTTTAACTGAATTTTTGATGGGGCAAGCTACGTTACATTATGGCAGAAAAAAAGTGCAACTGGCATACTACAAAGAGATTTTTTAAGTTTAAAAAAAGTTTGGATCTTTTGGATTTTTTTTTTTTTTTTTGGTCCTTATGTGTTTAAATAACACTGAATTATAATTAGCCACACAAATAATGAGAGTAGTTTTTTTTTTTTTTTTCCTGGCTCACTCCAAATCAGCCTGTTAAGGTATATATCCTTCTACAGCCTTTCCTGATTTTGCATGTTCTCATTCCCAGAGTAGTCTACCTTAGTTTACACTCAAAGGTAACACTTGTTGAAACTACATGACAGAAACAGGCTGCAAAAGTGGACAAGGGGAAGCATGTCCCTCTTGTCTTGATAAGTCAGTGCCACACACGGAATCCACATTTTCTGAGACATTATCTTCATTATAGAGCCGTTTGATTCCATCATAGAAGTCATCCCCTTCCATTTCCTCTACTTTGCGTTTAGCAGAGGTCTGCTTGCACCCACTGGCAGCTGGGAGATGATGGTAAAAGGCTGCTGTACCTCTGACTGGCACTTCTGGCTTGCTGTTGTCCTTGGAGAAGTCTGGGCCTGGGACAGAGGAGGGATGTAATCTGAACACTCCTTTGTCACAGGTCACCAGGGTGTGCTTGAGGGGACGGTAGACATAAACGGAATTTAGAGGCAGGGAAGACTACAGAGTAGAAAGGTGATGTGCCACAAGCTCCTGACAGTGGATCAACTGGGAGCTATCCATCTGTGCTTTCCGAAGCAGTTCAATTGTAAGAGAAAGCCAATCAGGAATAAGTTTCTCCATTTCCAGACTAACCATGGCCAGAGCAAGCATGGATCCTCTGAATTGCAGAAGTTGGTTGCAGGCCATACAGTGAAGTAGTTGCTTGGTAAGGACTGCCAAATGTTGAGATGGGCTCAATTTGGGCAAACTGAAAAGTAACTGAGGCCTAGTTGACACCGCAATAGCAAGGAAAATATGAAGACAATCCAATGGTGTGGCTGTGAAGATCCCAATTCAACTTATCCAGAATAATTATCTCCATTCTCAAAATTTCAGATGAGGAACATCCACAGAAACTGTCCCTTGCCAATACCTTTAGTACTGGAATTCTCTCATCTTCCTCAACAGTCTTGGCAGCTAGGAAAAAACAGCTGATTGCAATACAACTCAAGTATATCGGATGAGCCTTTACGGTAGCTAAAAACCTGTCCAAAAGACTGCCAGCCAGAGCAAATGTTTCTGGGTAAAGGTTGAATTGGTACTTGAGTTTGGCCAGCCATTGAATTACTTCATCTCTCTGGGATGGAGAAATATTCTGATTTGAAGGCATTTTCCGCACATTCACTTTCTACATCTGCGCTTCCCTAGTGATTGCCTTTTCCAACAGGAAAGACAATTTCTGGTTTTCCAAAGGCCCTGGAAACTTCATGATATCCTTTGGATCTGCCTGCTAGCCAGCTTGATGTAGCTACTTCTCCTCCTCTTCCTCCTCCTCTTCCTCCCCGGCTGAGCTGTAGGCCTCACAGTGGTGACGCGAGGTCATCCGGGGGCCGGTTACCACCTCATTCTCATCCGCGCGCGGCGGCGGTGCGCGCAGGACTACGGGGCCCATTGAGGAGGGAGAAGAGGGGGAAGCGGGTCGGGGGGCGCGGTCGGTCAGCGAATTAGTTCCATGATGACCCCCGGCCTGAGGCCGCCGCCGCTCGAGCCCGGGTGGGGAGGGGGCTCCCTCTCGCCATAGGGCGGCAGGGGCCGGGGAGAGGCGGGGGGGGGGGGGGTGAGACCGGCTCTGTCCCTGCCCGGGGAAAGCGCCTCCGAGAGGAAATGGTGAAAGGGGAGGAGGGGGGAAAAGAAAAGAAAAAAAAAAAAAAAGAAGAAGAAAGGGGAAAAGGGGTAAAAAATAAGAAAAAGCGAGACAGAGGCGCTGCCGCGTCCGCTCGCGGGGAAGGCTGAGGAGGGAGGGCTGGATTCCTTAGGGTTTTCTATGTACATGACCATAATATTCTATGTACACGAAATCCATGACTATGTCATCTGCCAATAAAGTTTTAGTTCTTCCTTTCCAATCTGAATACATTTTATTTCATTGTCTTGCCCAATTGCCATCGATGGAGCTTCCAGGACAATGTTGAATAGAGGTGGTGAGATTAGACATTCTTCTCTAGTTCCTGATCTTAGGAGGAAAACATCCAGTCTATCACCACTAAGTATGTTATTAGCTGAGAGTTTTTGTAGATGCTCTTTTTTGAGTTGAGAAAAGTTCCCCGTATTCCTAGTTTGTTGAGTGTTGTTATCATGAAAAGGAGTTGGATTTGGGGCAAATGCTTTTTCTGCATCTATTAAGATGATTATGTGGTTTTTGCTTTTTATTCTACTGACATGGTCTATTACAGTAACTGATTTTTGGATGTTTTAAAGACAAAACAAAACAAAGTGTTTTTCCTACTCTCACACTCAAGGAAACACAGAACACTTCACCTGTGGTCACCAAAATGTGTGGGGAAATACACACATACACCAACCAAGCAATTCTCCAGCTGACGTCAGCTGGATCGCCTCCAAATCAATTCAATTCCAACACCACCGACCTGCAGATAGCATCAGATCCCATAGATCCTATACAGAGATTTGGGGCTCAGTCCTACGAGGCTGCCCCACACCTCAAATGCCAATAGTAAGTAGTAGGTTGTCATCTATACTTCTGACCCACCAGCTATAAATCAGGAGTTCCCACTACCCTCTCCTCAGGTTCCATTTATTTGCTGGAGTAGCTCACAGAATTCAGGGAAACACTTTACTTAAATTTACTGATTTATTATAAAGGATATTACTAAGCATATAGATGAATAGTCAGATAGAAAAGCTGCACAGGGCAAGGCATGTGAGAAGGGGCCCAGAGCTTCCATGCTCTCTCTCTCAGAGAACCACCCTCAAGGTAACTCATGTCCAGCTAGCCAGAAGCTCTCAGAACCCAGTCCTTCTGGACTTTTATGGAGGCTTCATTACACAGGCATGATTGATGATATCACTGGCCATTGGTGATCAACTCAACCTTCAGCCCTTCTCCCCTCCCTAGAGGTCTAGGTTTGTGGGGCGATGTGGGGTTGAAAGTTCCAACCCTCTAATTACATGATTGGTTCCCCTGGCAATCAGCCACCATCCTGAGGCTATCCAGGATCCCACCAAGAGTCACCTCATTAAAACAAAAGATGCTACCATGACCCAGGAAATTCTGAGGGATTTAAGAGCTCTATATATCAGAGCTTTATTTAATCTAATTCGTTTCTTTTGTTTTAATTTTTTTTTTTTTAAAGACGAAGTCTCACTCTGTCACCCAGGCTGAAGTGCAATGGCAAGACCTCGGCTCACTGCAACCTATGCCTCCCGGGTTCAAGCAATTCTCCTGTCTCAGCCTCCCTCGTAGCTGGGATTCCAGGCGTGCCCCACGACACCTGGCTTTTTTTTTTTTTTAATTTTATTTATTTATTTATTTATTTAGATGGAGTCTTGCTCCGTTGCCCAGGCTAGAATGCAGTGGCATGATCTCAGCTCACTGCAACCTCCACCTCCCAGGTTCGAGTGATTCTCCGGCCTCAGCCTCCCAAGTAGTTGGGACTACAGGTGTGCGCCACCATGCCCCGCTAATTTTTTTTGTATTTTTAGTAGAGACGGGGTTTCACTATGTTGGCCAGGCTGGTCTTGAATTCCTGACCTTGTGATCCACCCACCTCGGCCTCCCAAAGTGCTGGGATTACAGGCGTGAGCCACTGCACCTGGCCAGTTTTTTGTATTTTTAGTAGAGATGGGGTTTCACCATGTTGGCCAGGCTGGTCTTGAACTCCTGACCTCAAGTGATTCACCTGCCTCGGCCTCCCAAAGTGCTGGGATTACAGGCATGAGCCACCGTGCCTGGCATTATTTTTATTTATTTAATTAATTTTTTGAGACCGAGTCTCACTCTGTCACCCAGGCTGGAGTGCAGTGGTGCGATCTACACTCACTGCAACCTCCACCTCCTGGGTCCAAGTCATTCTCCTGCCTCAGCCTCCCAAGTAGCTGGGACTACAAGTATGCACTACCACACCCGGCTAATTTTTTTGTACTTTTAGTAGAGACGGGGTTTCACCATGTTGGTCAGGCTGGTCTCAAACTCCTGATCTCAAATGATCCGCCCGCCTTAGTCTCCCAAAGTTCTGGGATTACAGGCGTCATCCACCGTGCCTGGCCACAACTGATTTTTCTGTGCTGATTTTGTATTCTACATCTTTACTGAATTAGGGTGCCAAGAATAAACAATGGGGAAAGGATAGTCTCGTCAATAAGTGGTTTTGGGCTGGACAAGGTGGCTCATGCCTATAATCCCAGCACTTCGAGAGGCTGAGGCCGGAGGATCGCTCAAGCCCAGGAGTTCAAGACCAGACCAGGCAACACAGTGAGACCTCGTCTCTATTAAAAATAAAAAAATTAACTAGGTGTGGTGGTGTGCATTTGTGATCCCAGCTACTTAGGAGGCTGAGGCAGGAAGATTGCTCGAGCTCAGGAAGTCAAGGCTGCTGTGAGTTGTGATGGCACCACTGCACTCCAGCCTGGGTGACAGAGCAAGACATTGTCTCAAAAAAAAGTAAAAAAAATTTAGCTGGGTATGTAGGCACACACCTGTGCACTAGTGCACACCTGTGGTCCCAGCTACTCCAGAGGCTGAGGTGGGAAGATCACTTGAGCTCAGGCATTCAAGGCTGCAGTGAGCTGTGTTCATGCCTCTTAAAAAAAAAAAAAATCAGGAGTATATATAATTTATTTATTTTATTTATTTATTTATTTTGAGATGGAGTCTTGCTCTGTTGCCCAGGCTGGAGTGTAGTGGCGTGATCTCCGCTCACTGCAAGCTCCGCCTCCCAGGTTCACACCATTCTCCTGCCTCAGCCTCCCGAGTAGCTGGGACTACAGGCACCCGCCACTACGCCCGCCTAATTTTTTGTATTTTCAGTAGAGACAAGGTTTCACCGTGTTAGCCAGGATGGTCTCGATCTCCTGACCTCATGATTCGACCGCCTCAGCCTCCCAAAGTGCTGGGATTACAGGTGTGAGCCACCGCACCCAGCCAAAAATATTTTTAAAGGAGACATAACTACAGATTCAATTTTAATTTTTTTTTTGAGAGATAGGGTTTCACTCTGTTACCCAGGCTGGAGTGCAGTGGTGTGATCACGGTTCACTGCAGCTTCAACCTCCTGGGCTCAAGCAATCCTCCTGAGTTAGCCTCCCAAGTAGCTGGGACTACAGGCACGTGCCACCACACCTGGCTAATTTTCTTGATTTTCTTTTTCTTTTTTTTTTTGAAGTAGAGTCTCACTCTGTTGCCTGGGCTGGAGTGCAGTGGCACGATCTCGGCTCACTGCAACCTCCGCCTCCCAGGTTCAAGGGATTCTCCTGTCTCAGCCTCCTGAGTAGCTGGGATCACAGGCGCATGCCACCACGCTCGGCTAATTTTTTGTATTTTTAGTAGAGACCGGGTTTCACCATATTGGCCAGCCTAGTCTAGAACTCCTGACCTTAGGTGATCTGCGCACCTTGGCCTCCCAAAGTGCTGAGGTTACATGCGTGAGCCACTGCGCCCGGCCAAACATAATTTCATCTCCACAACACCCTGAAATCCCATTAAAGTGAGAATACAGAATTATAAAAGATATGGACCCAGAAAGATGTAAAGCTTGGTTAGCTGAATGGAGAAATTGTGAAACCTAAACACATGCACAAGGGGAAGCCAACAGGACACAAGCCAATTTGTTCTGCAGAAACCCAGAAAAGCTCAGGAACTGAAGGCATCAACATTACCAGTATTTCACATTATCTGCAACAACCGTAATGTGCTAAGAAAATATCTATTATTTCCATCAGTCAAAATCACAAGTACTGATAATACTGGTATGGTGTGTTGCCTACATTCGTTATAGAAGGAAATGCTAAATTTCAGTTAATGGTTAGTAAAAATAGAAATGTAGTTTTTTCCATCCAAGTTCACATGTTAAACATATGCTCAACTTCTTTCTTTT
The DNA here is from genome assembly GCF_003255815.1 of Theropithecus gelada. Classification (NCBI taxonomy): domain Eukaryota; kingdom Metazoa; phylum Chordata; class Mammalia; order Primates; family Cercopithecidae; genus Theropithecus; species Theropithecus gelada. The sequence goes on along the minus strand of NC_037689.1, from coordinate 117,341,399 downwards.
TTTGAGAGAGAGAGAGAGTCTTGCTCTGTTGTCCAGGCTGGAGTGCAGTGGTGCAACCTTGGCTCACTGCAACCTCTGCCTCCCAAGCTCAAAGTGCTGGGATTACAGGCATGAGCCACCATGCCCAGCCCATATGCACAACTTCTGACCCAGCAATTCTACCTTTAGGTATATATCCAACAGAAATGCACACATGGAGAAGCATGCACAAGAATGTACATAGCAATATTATATATTAGTCCAAAATTAGAAACAACCAAAATGGTCAAAAATGGTAGAATGACATCCAGTAAACAGGGGAATCCAAGAAAGGCAAAGTGAATTCCCAGGACAACACCTGTGTAGCAGGCCGATCAAGCAAGCAATTGAGGAGTAGGAGGGGAGGTGGCAGGAGGAAAAAGATGCCTCCAAACAGAACAATAAATTAATAAATTACCTGATACATCTGACCTTATAGAGTAGGGTTTTACATCTCTGGAGGAGTATTTATTTATGTATTTATGTATTTATGTATGTATGTATGTATGTATGTATTGAAATGAGGTCTTCCTATGCTGCCCAGGCTGGATTCAAACTCCTGGGCTCACGGGAAACTCCCACCTCAGCCTCTCAAGTAGTTGGGACTACAGGTGCACATCACCACCACGTCCACTTCTTTGGAGGAGTTTGATGGAGTAAATCATAATAGGTAAAAGGAAACAAATCAATAAAACAAATAAAATAACCAAAGTAATTATTAACTCCAGGAGAAAAAAAAATGTCATATAAGAAGAAAGCATAAAGGCCGGGTGCAGTGGCTCATGCCTGTAATCCCAGCACTTTGGGAGGCCAAGGTGGGTGGATCTCTTGAGCCAAGGAGTTCAAGACCAGCCAGGGCAACATGGCTAGACCTCATCTCCACAAAAAATATTTTTAAAAATTAGCCAGGCAGGGTGTCACACACTTGTAGTCCCAGCTACTCAGGAGGCTAAGGTGGGAGAATCTCTTGAGCCCAGAAAATCAAGGCTGCAGTGAGCCATGATTGCACCACTGCACTCCATCCTGGGCAACAAAGCAAGACACTGTGTCAAAAAAAAAAAAAAAAAGGCCGGGCGCGGTGGCTCAAGCCTGTAATCCCAGCACTTTGGGAGGCCGAGATGGGCGAATCACGAGGTCAGGAGATCGAGACCATCCTGGCTAACACGGTGAAACCCCGTCTCTACTAAAAAATACCAAAAACTAGCCGGGCGAGGTGGTGGGCGCCTGTAGTCCCAGCTACTCAGGAGGCTGAGGCAGGAGAATGGTGTAAACCTGGGAGGCGGAGCTTGCAGTGAGCTGAGATCTGGCCACTGCACTCTAGCCTGGGCAACAGAGCGAGACTCCGTCTCAAAAAAAAAAAAAAAAAAAAAAAGGAAGGAAGCATAATAACGGTATAAATGTACGTGTTTCCGCTATGAACAATATGTAAGTCATAATGTTAACACTGAATTATGATTTAATTTAAAAATATAACTAGGCCAGGCATGGTGGCTCATGCCTATAATCCCAGCACTTTGGAAGGCCAAGGCAGGCAGATTACCTGAGATCGGGAGTTTGAGACCAGCTTGGCCAACATGGAGAAACCCCATCTCTACTAAAAACAAAACAAAACAAAACAAAAAATTACAAAATTAGCCGAGAGTGGTGGCGCATGCCTGTAATCCCAGCTACTCTGGAGGCTGAGGCAGGAGAATCACTTGAACCCAGGAGGTGGAGGTTGCGGTGAGCCGAGATTGCACCACTGTACTCCAGCCTGGGCAACAAGAGCAAAACTCCATTTCAAAAAAATAACAACCAAAAAAAACCCTAAATAATAAAGATGGAGTAAGGGAAACTATATGGGAGAGCAAGAGTTTGCACTGCAAATAAATCCTGTTAGAAGCACAATTTTTATTTACTTGTGGTTTGCCAGCCCGCTGCAACTTAAGTAATCAATAACAGACACAATTTCCGAGCTAGCACTATTTTTTTAAATCAGCATTTATTGTTTATCATTATTATTATTATTTTGAGACAGGGTCTCCCTCTGTTGCCCAGGGTGGAGTGCAGTAGTGCGATCTCGGCTCACTGCAGCCTCTGTCTTCTGGGTTCAAGCGATTCTCCTGTCTCAGCCTCCCAAGTAGCTGGGATTACAGGCACCTGCCACCAGGCCCGGCTAATTTTTGTATTTTTTATTTTTAGTAGAGACAGGGTTTCACCATGTTGGCCAGGCTAGTCTCAAACTCCTGAGCTCGAGCCATCAGCCTGCCTAGGCCTCCCAAAGTGTTGGGGTTACAGGCGTGAGCCACCATGCCCAGCCACTAGCACTATTTTCTATAGTAGACCTGTTTTTGATGTCTCGAAATTCTACAAAACATGTTTTACAAGCTATTGGAGTTAATACAAGGCTTAACACTGGATAGGTAAAGACAGGTTCTTTGGTAAAAACATCATGGTAAGAGTCCTTGGCTCCTTATACTGAAAACTGGGAAAGCATAATAGAGAGGACCGCTGTAGCTAATGATAAAGAATAAAGCATAGTCCAATTTAATCCTCCTCAGAAACATGTAAAAAAAGTTTCTTACATAGCTAACTGGGTCTTAAATATTCTCTAACTTCAGGGTTTTTTTGTTTGTTTGTTTGTTTGTTTTTTGAGACAGAGTCTGGCTCTGTCGCCCAGGCTGGAGTGCAATGGTACAATCTCGGCTTACTGCAACCTCCACCTCCTGGGTTCAAGCGATTCTCGTGGCTCAACCTCCCAAGTAGCTGGGACTACAGGCATGCGCCACCACACCCGGCTAATTTTTGTATTTTTAGTAGAGATGGGGTTTCGCCATGTTGGCCAGGCTGGTCTTGAACTCCTGACCTCAAGTGATCTACCCACCTTGGCCTCCCAAAGTGCTGGGATTACAGGCATGAGCCACTGCGCCGGACCAAAAGTATTCATTTTGCACCATTGTTTCCCTTTAGCCTTATAAGTTGCTGTTTCGTTGTTTACCAGCTGGGCGCAGCAGCATGAGGCTGAGGCAGAAGGAGTTCAAGGATGCAGTGAGCTATGATCACATCCAGCCTGGCCCACAGAGCAAGACCCTGTCTCAAAAAAAAAAAAAGAAAATTATTTGCCATACATAAAGGAGAAATGTTTCTGATTTCAATCTCTTTTCTTATATATTCTTCTTTGATGTGTTTTCTTTTTTTGTTGTTGTTTGATTGTTTGTTTTGAGATGGAGTCTTCCTCTCATCTGGAGTGCAGTGGCGCAATCTCAGCTCACTGCAACCTCTGCCTCACGGGTTCAAGTGATTCTCATGCCTCAGCCTCCCGAGTAGCTGGGACCACCACACCTGACTAATTTTTGTATTTTTAGTACAGACGAGGTTTCGCCATGTTGGTCAGGCTGGTCTTGAACTCCTGACCTCAGGTAATCCACTTGCCTTGGCCTCCCAAAGTGCTGGGATTACAGGTGTGAGCCAGCACACCCGGTCTGATGTGCTTTTTCTTTGGAGGCTTTTTATAGCCCGAAATTCCTCAAACTTGAATGTCTAAAAGTTCCATTATTTCTCTAATTATCTTCCATTACTTTCTTTTTTCTTTTTTCTTTTTTTTTTTTTTTTTCTTTCTTTTGAGATGGAATCTCAATCTGTCACCCAGGCTGGAGTGCAATGGCATGGTCTTGGCTCACTGCAACCTCCGCCTCCTAGGTTTAAGCAATTCTCCTGCCTCAGCCTACCGAGTAGCTGGGATTACACGTGCATGCCACCACATCTGGCTAATTTTTGTATTTTTAGTAGAGATGGGGTTTCACTCTGTTGGCCAGGCTGGTCCTGAACTCCTGACCTCAAGTGATCCACCCGCCTCATCCTCCCAAAGTGCTGGGATTACAGGCATGAGCCACCACGCCCAGCCTCCTTACTTTCATATCCGTATAATGTGTTACTGCATTTAACATTTGACATAAATAATCTCTTCATATTTTTGTAATGTGACAAACATTTTATTAATTTTATTAACATTACTTTTACATCTGAGAATTTACCAGTATTTTTAAGATAACTCTATAATTTTTTCTAGTTTTTTTTTTTTTTTTAATAGCCCCTACACAAACTCACAGGATTTAGCGTTTTTGTTTTGTTTTGTTTTGTTTTTTTAACTACCAGCCTTGGAGATGTAATTTAGGTTTAGGAATCAGCTGTATTACTTTCTAGCCATGTAATTTTGGGTTGAGCCACCAAATGTCTTCATTTCACTCACTGCGAAATAGGGAAAACAACAGTACCCAATTCATAGGGCTGGTGTGAGGACCAACCAAGTTAACGCACACAAAGTGCCCGGCACAGGGCAAAAATAAGCTTTGATCATGATTATTTCGTTGTTGTGAAAGTCTGTAAGTCTCCTTTTGTCCAAATTTCATCTCACTCTCAGTACGTAGGATTTTTCTAAGTCTACATTACAGAAATAGAATTAACTGATAATTTTCTACTCTGATACCTGTAAAATTATTCCCAAGAAAATTACACATCTTCAGGATTTTTAAAGCTTACTGGATTTACTTACAAGTTTACATGGGTGCGGCTGGGTGCAGTGGCTCATGCCTGTAATCCCAGCACTTTGGGAGGCCAAAGCGGGAGAATCACTTGAGCTTAGGAGTCTGAGAACAGCCTGACCAACATGGTGAAATCCCATCTCTACTAAAAATACAAAAATTAGCCCCATGCCCGGCGCCTGTAATCCCAGCTACTTGGGAGGCTGAGGCAGGAGAATAGCTTGAACCTGGGAGTTGGAGGCTGCAGTGAGCCGAGATCATGCCACTGCACTCCAGCCTGGGTAACAGAGCGAGACTCTATCTCAAAAATAAATAAGTAAATAAATAAAGTTTACATGTGTGGTACAGTTTGAGCATCTGAAACCTGAAATGCTCCAAAATCTGAAACTTTTTGAGCATTGATATGATATCAAAAGTGGAAAATTCCACACCTGACCTTGTGTGACAGGCCACAGTCAAAACATAGGCACACGACACGCAGTTTATTCAGTGTCTCCAAGGAAAAAAATAAAATTACCTTCAGGCTCTGTGTATAAGGGGCATACGAAACATAAATGAATTTCATGTTGAGACTTGGGTACCATCCCCAAGTTATCTCATTACATATATGCAAATGTTCCAAAATTCGAAACACTTCTGAAATCCAAAACACTTCTGGCCTGAAGCATTTCAGATAAGGCATACTCAACTTGTATTCTCCCTCAGAATCTAATGTCACTCCTCCAAGGCTCAGCTACCGATTTTAAACTAAAAACTTTTCTTAATTGAGAAATTCATCTCTGTTTCCCATGTGACTGAATTTCTTATATTGTTCATTACCTCCTCCTGTTTTGAGACGGAGTCTCACTCTGTCGCCCAGGCTGGAGTGCAGTGGCGCAGTCTTGCTCACTACAACCTCCGCCTCCTGGGTTCAAGTGTTTCTCCTGCCTCAGCCTCCCAAGTAGCTGGGATAACAGGCACTCGCCACCACTTCCAGCTAATTTTTGTATTTTTAGTAGAGACAGGGTTTCACCACGTTGGTTAGGCTGGTCTCAAACTCCTGACCTCAAGTGATCTGCCCGCCTTGGCCTCCCAAAGTGCTGGGATTACTAAGCCACTGTGCCCGGCCAACTCCTCCTGTTTTATGTCATCAGTAGACATTGGGAATAGTTGGTTAACATCTTTCGTTATAATCCTTAAACTGTGGGAAGGTACTTCAAATGATTATACTATGTAGGCCTCCTTTATGCACTGACTGGGAAAGAGTCCAACGTTCTCATACATATTTTTCACTTGGCTAATTCATAAAATATTACCCTTTCTTTCATAGGTAATATTAGGATCAGCAGGCGCTCATGTGAAATAATTTTTTGTACTGTACAAATTATCCAACTCCTTTCCTAATTGTCTGTTTAGAATTTGGATAATTTCAGAGCTGATCTGGGTCAAGAATTAATTAAAAACAACAATGAATACAACATTTAAATAAAAGTCAATTTGATCTTGAAATTGGATGTTAAACCACCTTTAAGCTAGGTGGAGCTGAACACCAGCCAGTTCCACAAGATTTCCACAAGGAGTTTTATTTGTGAAAGGAATGAATAAAAAAGGGGCAAGACAATTTATTAAAAGTAGCCTGTTCAATGCAGGGCAGGGAAGATGTTTTAAAGTAGGTTCTTCCATTTGTGTATAGATATTTTCTTTCTGGGTTTTTGTTTTTGTTTTGTTTTGAGACAGGGTATTGTTCTGTCGCCCAGGTTGGAGTGCAGTGGCGCGATCACAGCTCACTGCAGCCTAACCCCCGGGCTCAAGCTATCCTCCCGTCTCAGCCTCCTGAGTAGCTGAGACCACAGGTGTGTGCCACCACACTCGGCTCATTTTTTGTGGAGATGGGTTTCGCCATGTTACCCAGGCTGATTTCGAACTCCTGGGCTCAAGTAATCCTCCCACCTCAGTCTCTCAAAGTGTTGGGATTACAGGCAGAGCCTCCTTCTGTTTTTCTAAAGTGGGGTCCCAAACATGATACTGCTCATCATCGGAAGTGGGAAGAGGAAACTTGGAGCCCCTAAGAGAATCAGTGGTGCGAGGAACTTTAGGGACAGCTCTCTTTCTCCCTCTCTCTCACACACACGCACGCACACACTCTTGCTCTCCCCCTTACTTGGTGGAAAGGAGCCATATCACCATCCCTGTTTTGTTTTGTTTCTTTTGCTCTGGAATAAATAATACAATAACATGGTGCAATTACCAAAAGAATAGAAAGGCACACAGTGAAAAAATGTATGAAAAGGTGCTCAACTTAATCAGAGAAATGCAAAGTGAAACTACAATAAGCTACCCCTACACACCTACCAGACAATACCAGATGTTGGGAAGAGTATGAAGCAATCTCACACACTGCTGATAAGTGTAAATTGGTACAACCCTGTTGGAAAACTCTATGGTAGTATCTACTAAAGTTGAGCATATGCTTACTCTGTGATCCAGCAATTCCACTCCTAGGTATGTATCTGACATGAATCACCAAACAATATGTTCTAAAATGTTCCCAGTAGCACTATGAGTATTAGCCCCTAAGAGTGGGATAAATTGTAGTAGACTCATACAATGGAATAATATGTAACAGTGAAAAGGAATAATCCACAGCTACATATAACATAAATGAGTCGGGCGTGGTGGCTCACGCCTGTAATCCCAACACTTTGGGAGGCCGAGGCAGGTGAATCACAAGGTCAGGAGTTCAAGACCAGCTTGGCCAATGTTAGAAACAAAATGCTTGTTCCTCGGTGCCACAAAGAAATAGCACTTTTTTTAAATTTAAATTAAACATAAATTTAATTTTCTCAGCAAGACAATTTTTACTTCTATAGAAGGGTGCAACTCGTGAATGGAGTAACGGCAAGAGCTCACCTGAACAAGGGAGGGGAAGGGGTTCTTATTCCTGACACAGGTAGCCCCTACTGCTGTGTCGTTCCCCTATTGGCTAGGGTTGGACTGCACAATCTAAGCTAATTCCGATTGGCTACTTTAAAGAGAGCAGGGGTATGAGACAGAGTGGCGGGGTAAGTAGTTTGGCGGGAAGGACGGTTAGGAACAGGTAACTAAAGGTGGCTTAGGTCAGAGCAAGTGACCAGGGGTGACTCAGGTCAAAGCGGATGACCAGGGTGAGTCAGGACCGAGCAGGTGACCAGGGGAACAGATGTGAACTACTGATTAAAACTGGTGGAAAAGGTTGTTTACTGAAACTACGAGGAAGTTAAACTTTACAATGGAAGACAAAGAACTGAACATACTGACATACCGATTCTTTGAAGAGAAATCTAGAACTCCCTGTATCCAACAGTCAATATGGTGAAACCCCGTCTCTACTGAAAATACAAAAATTAGCCAGGTGTGGTGGCACATGCCTATAGTCCCAGCTACTGGGGAGGCTGAGGCAGAAGAATTGCTTGAACCCGGGAGGTGGAGGTTGCAGTGAGTCAAGATGTGAGCCAAGATGGTGCCACTGCACTTCAGCCTGGGTGATAGAGCAAGATTCCGTCTCTAAATAAATAAATACATAAATCTCAGTCATAAATGTTGAGAGAAAGGAGACTAACATAAAAGAATACATGCTGTATGATTCAGTTTACGTAAAGTTCAAAGCAGACAAACTCAATAGTATTAGAAGTCATTCATAGAAGGATGTAGCTGCTAAAAAAGAAAAAGCAAAATGGATAGTGATATTCTTGATGGTGAAAATGACTGGGAACAAGCAGGAAGAGAGCATCTGGAGTGCTGGCAATGTTTTGTTTCTTGATCTGCATGCTGGTTACATAAGTGTGTTCACTTTGTGAAAATTCAGCAAGCTGGATACTTACTTTTAGTGCACTTGTCTGTACACGTGTTATACTGCAATTAAAAGTTTCATTAAAAAGGAAGTCTACAGTATGTGTTAGGCAGAATAATATCTCCCCCAAAGTTGTACACATCCTAATCCCCAGAACCCAAGACTATGTTAGGTTATACAGCAAAAGGAAATTAAGGTTGCTAATCAGCTGTCCTTAAAATAGGGAGATTATCCTGGATTTTACAGGCGGACACAATGTAAACACAGGAGTCCTTAAAAGTGAAAGGGGAAAGTGGGGAGGCCAGGAGTTGGAGACCAGCCTGGGCAACACAGTGAGACCCTTTCTCTACAAAAATAAAAATAAATTAGCTGGGCATGATGGCATGCACCTGTAGTCCCAGCTATTTGGGAGGCTAAGGCAGGAGGATCACTTCAGCTCAGGAGTTTAAGGCTTCAGTGAGCTGTGACCCTGAAAAAACAAAACAAAACTTGGAATGGCAAGGCAGAGAGTAAAAGAGATACGGACAATAGACAGAAGTAGGGGCAGGGTCAGAGAGAGACGCTATGCTGCTGGCTTTGAAGACAAAGGGTTCACAAGCCAAGAAATATGGGCCGCCTCAAGAGTATGAAAAAGACAAGGAAATCAATTATCTCCTAGAGCCTCCAGGAAGGAACTCAGTCCTGCCAACACTTTGATTTTAGCCTAGTGAGACCCATATTGGACTGCTTATTTATTTATTTATTTATTTTTACTTTTTTTTTTTTTTTGAGATGGAGTTTTGCTCTGTCACCCAGGTTGGAGTGCAGTGGTGCAATCTCACTGCAAGCTCCACTTCCTGGATTCACGCCATTCTCCTGCCTCAGCCTCCCGAGTAGCTGGGACTACAGGTGCCCACCACCATGCCTGGCTAATTTTTTGTATTTCTCATAGAGACGGGGTTTCACCGTGTTAGCCAGGATGGTCTTGATCTCCTGACCTCGTGATCCCCCACCTCGGCCTCCCAAAGTGCTGGGATTACAGGTGTGAGCCACCACGCTCAGCCTTACTATATTTTTTGCCCCCTCACAGGACAAACTTAAAACCTTGTTGGACTTTTAACCTACAGAACTGTAAGATAATACACTTGCATTATTTAAACCCACTAAATTTGTGGTAATGTTACAGCAGGAATAGGAAGCTAATACAGTTGGTGTGGGGGAAGATCAAGTGTTCGGTTTTGGATGCATTCAGTGGCTGAACACGTTAGACGTCTTAAGTGGAGATGTTAAATAGGCAGTTGGATACATGACTTTGATGATTTCCAAGGCTCATAAGAATGGCCAGGTACTGAAAGAAAGAGTAACAGATCCCAAATACAGGGAAACAGTTTTGGCCACAGGAATAGGAATCCAAAAATAGGCTGGACAATTAGAGTGAAAAAATTTAAGTGCAGAGTCAGGGGAATATATTCTAGAGGTCAGCAAAAATGGGAGTTGGCCCTGAGGCAGCTTTCTGCCTTGGGCTCCTATTGCATCTTTACTTTGGTTTTTGTCCTCTATGGGTGTCTGTCTGTCTCTCTCTCTCTTTTTTTTTTGAGATGGAGTCTCACTCTGTCACCCAGGTTGGAGTCCAGTGGTTCTACCTCGGCTCACTGCAATCTCCGCCTCCCAGGTTCAAGTGACTCTCCTGCTTCAGCCTCCCAAATAGCTGGGACTACAGGCGCCCGCCACCATGCCCAGCTAATTTTTGTATTTTAGTAGAGACAGGGTTTCACCAAGTTGGTCAGGCTGGTCTTGAACTCCTGATCTCAGGTGATCTGCCTGCCTCGGCCTCCCAAAGTGCTGGGATTACAGGCATGAGCCACCACGCCCAGCTAATTTTTTGTGTTTTTAGTAGAGACGGGGTTTCGCCAAGTTAGCCAGGCTGGTCTCGAACTCCTGACTTCAGGTGATCCATCCGCCTTGGCCTCCTAAATTGCTGGGATTATAGGCGTGAGCCACCACGTCCGGCCGACTGAAGTGCTTTCTATCATTGTGGTTTTACCTTTTCTAAAATTTCATATAAATGGAATTGTACAACATGTACTCTCTTTGTGTCTGGATTCTGTTACTCAACATAATCACTGTGAGATTCACTTATGTTGATGCGTATATCAATAGTTAATTTTTATTGCTGAGTGGCATTTCATTCTATGGCTGTACCATATTTTGTTTTATCCCTTTGCCTGTTGAGAACATTTGGATTGTTTCCAGTTTGGAGTTATTATAAATAATGTAAAATTGGCCCTTTTTAAGTGAAGAGGGTGATCACAACTAAATCGAATTGGGTTTTATTTTTATTCCCTTCCCTGTGGGACATCAGTACCTGGGGAGAATGATCCTTTTGTAAAATAAGGTGATGAAAACAAATCTCGTATATTTTGGTCATATTACTCCTTTAAATATCAGTATCTTGTGTTTATTTATTATTATCCTTCTTTTTTAGATAAAGGGTCTCGCTCTGTCGCCCAAGCTGGAGTGCAGTGGCGCGATCATGGCTCACTGCAGCCTCGAATTCCTGGGCTCAAGATCCTCCCTTCTCAGCCTTCCCTAGCAGCTGGGAATACAGGCGCGCGCCACTGAACTCGGCTAATATTGTAGTGTTTACTAAGTATCTGTAAATCCTAATCAATATAAGGAAAATAAATTTTTTTTAATGTTAGGCTCTTTCTTTGAGTTGTAGGAAAATAAATTCTAAAGCCTCTGAATTCAAAGACAAAATATACAAGTCGCTCCCCTAGTGAGGCAAAATTTGGACGGCATTGAGTTTATCCGATGGAAACTAAGCGTGCAGAACGTATCTTTCGACCTGAAAAACTCTGAAGATGAAAGGATTCGATTTACTTACAAACAGGGACCCTGAGATACCTCTGGCTCCTGAACGCCCAACAAAAGCGGGCAGCTGCTTTGCATGCCGGGACTTGTAGTCCCCGACAGAGTCACTTCAAGATGGCGGAGTTGCTAATGACGCGCGAAGGGGCGGGCCCAGAGGGAGTCTGCGCCGCGAGGGGATTGGGTGGCACAGGAACTTGGCGGGCGGGAAGTAAAAACCAGGTGTTAAAACCTTTGCACTGGGAAAGGCCCAAGTCTCGCGAGAGCTTGGCAGGCCCCAGTGGAACGTGGGGCCTGACTTATCATAAGGGGCATTTGTTGGGGGCGGAGCTTTGACGGGAGGTTCCCTGGAGCCGTTGGTGCCCGGGGTAGCCCCGTTCCGGCCGAGCCGCTTCAGCGGGGGACGTAGCCATGAAGGAAGAGAAGGAGCATAGGCCTAAGGAGAAGCGAGTAACCTTGTTAACCCCCGCCGGGGCCACAGGCAGCGGTGGTGGGACCTCGGGGGACAGCTCCAAGGGGGAAGATAAGCAGGATCGCAACAAGGAGAAGAAAGAAGCGCTGAGCAAGGTGCCCGGTCGGCCGCTGGCCCGGGAGAGGGCGGGACGGGTCCGCAGCGCGGGGAGGATGGCTGGGAATGGGGCCGGCCCCTTTCTCTCTCACGTTCCCGTTCTTCTCTTCGCCTGAATGGAAGTCGCACCATCCTGGTTTATCCTTTCTCCCGAAATGGGGAGAGCCCCTCCCGGCCAAATCCTGGGTAGGGGTGAGGAAAAGGGGGGACTCCCCAAACGGGAAGGGTTTAGGTCAGAGCTGTGAGGTGATAATGGGAGGAGAGAGCGACGGTATAAAGAATGAGGAACTAAAGGTGTAATTGGGGAGAAATATTAAATACTGAAGGAGACATGAGGGATGGGAATATTATTCATGGAGGCGAGTTGGGGGAGAGTTCAGGGTGATTAATGGTACGGGAGGGTAGATCGAGAGCATCCTATTTTGAGAGCAATGGGTGGATTTTTTGTATTCGTTAGAGTTTTGAATTCTTAAGTTCAATGGGCAAGGATTTTGTTTTAAGATGTGTTGGACGTGGGAGAAACTTGTTACTAAATCAAGATTTCGTGGCACCCACAAAGACCGGGGTTGGCTTACTAATTTTTTGCCACTAGATCTGTTAAAAAATGGGTGATCGAAAATGATGCACAAACCTGGTAAACTGCAGGGCTGTAAAGAGCAAAACCTGAGATTTTCCCTGCTCCAGGTGGTTCTCATTTCCAAGCGCTTTTTTTAAAACCGCGTTACTATTATCTTTGACTAATTCTGAGCATTGGGCTGCAGAATATTTTCTCCTGGGTTTTTACAAGTGATCTCATATTTTAAAAAGCCCAGTCTTCTTCAGGAACTGTGATTCTTTCAGGTATGAGAGAAAATTGATTTTTACTAATTTTATTTTCCTTATGCATTTCTTAAGGTGGTAATTCGAAGATTACCTCCCACTTTGACCAAGGAGCAGCTTCAGGAACATCTTCAACCTATGCCTGAGCATGATTATTTTGAGTTTTTTTCTAATGATACGAGGTAAAAAAAAAAAAAAAAAAAAAGGAAAGGGGTAAATGAAAAAGGTTTCTTTCACTCTTTTTATCCTACTGTTTTCCATTTAATTTTTGAGCTTGTCTTTAATATATGCATACTTGTAATTGGGCCAGACACCTGCAAGTATATTTACATAATTGCTTTCCTCTCTGCAGTTTGTATCCTCATATGTATGCCAGAGCATACATCAACTTTAAAAACCAAGAGGACATTATTTTGTTCAGGGATCGCTTTGATGGTTATGTATTCCTTGACAATAAAGGTGAGTTCTGGTAACTGAAATAAAAAGGGAATTTCTTTGTCATTCTTTGTCATTTGTATGTTTAAGACAGTGTGCATTGCGTTGCTTCCTGGGTGATAAAATGTGCAACATTTAAGTAAAGAGTTTTACACATTTGATAAGCTTGTTGCAGTCTTATAAATAGACATGTGACTTTTCACAGTCCTTGGTTACTTTTATTAACTTACTATTTTTTTAATTTGATCAACTGAATGAAATTGCAACTGTTTTCCCCTCGTGTGACAAATTTTTTGCCCTGGCTTAAACCTGCTGTTTTGACTATAGAGTTTCAGCTGCAGTACTGATAAGTGACTCTTAAACTTGTTTGATAAGTTTTAAATATTTACTTCTTATTTTGCTTCAAAGACAAACATTTAATTCAAATCCATTAAGCCAACAGTTCCCAGTTGGGATACTGTTGAACATTCTCACAAAGTTGTATATAATTAAAACATGAAACTTGATACATTGGCCGGGCACGGTGGCTCACGCCTGTAATCCCAGCACTTTGGGAGGCCGAGGCAAGCGGATCACGAGGTCAGGAAATCGAGACCATCCTGGCTAACACAGTGAAACCCCGTCTCTACTAAAAATACAAGAAATTAGCCGGGCGTGGTGGCGGGTACCTGTAGTCCCAGCTACTCGGGAGGCTGAGGCAGGAGAATGGCGTGAACCCAGGAGGCGGAGCTTGCAGTGAGCCGAGATCGCGCCACTGCACTCCAGCCTGGGCGACAGAGCAAGACTCCGTTCCAAAAAAAAAAAAAGAAACTTGATACATCTCGGCCCGGTGCGTGGCTCTCGCCTGTAATCCTGTAATCCCAGCACTTTGGGATGCCGAGGCAAGTGGATCACGAGGTCAGGAGATCGAGATCAGCCTGGCCAACATGGTGAAACCCCGTCTCTACTAAAAATACTAAAAAAAATTAGCCGAACGCGGCGCCTGTAATCCCAGCTACTCAGGAGGCTGAGGCAGAAGAATCGCTTGAACCCGGGAGGCAGAGGTTGCAGTGAGCCGAGATCACACCACTGCACTCCAGCCTGGTGACAGAGCCAGACTCTGTCTCAAAAAAAAAAAAAAAAAAAAAACTTGATACTTCTCTTACTTTATATCTAGAAAGGTCCAGTCTATAGGCAAGACACATTTCTGCTTTAACACTCTATTATATGCTACCTACAACATTTAGCCAGAGAATGTCTAAGCTGCCATTTGCCACTTTTCTTTTTGGTTTGCAATTATAGGTAAATAGTGTGTCTTCTTGTTTAGTTTTGTTTTTTTCAATATTCCTTCAAAGTTGGTAAAAATTAAATTTTTGTCAGGGACTATGCCAGTAAAAATTGAAGGATTGCCAGTGTTTGTCCAACTTTTATTAATCTCCCCAAGCCAGCTATTTTTCCACTCCAACTATTTTATTCCAGTAGATATTTAACTAGATTCTAGTTACTTAGCCTGGAAATCTGAGTTGTGTTTAATTTTTTCCTTTTTTAAAATCTCTTACATGTAAGTTATGAATCTTGTCAATTTATTGTTTATCTTTTGAGACAGGGTCTCCACCCAGGTTGGAGTGCTGTGCCGCAATCATAGCCCACTGCAGCCTGGAATTCCTGGACTCAAGCAACCCTCCCACCTCAGCCTCCTGAGTAGCTGGGACTACAGACGCGTGTCACCATGCCTGGCTAATTTTCTTTAAATTTTTTTATAGAGCTGGGGTCTTGCTATGTTACCCAGGCTGGTCTTGAACTCCTGGGTTCAAGTGATCCCCCCACCTCAGCCTCCCAAAGTGCTGGGATTACAGGTGCAGGCCACCGTACCCAGCCCAACACCACTTATTAAAGAGACTATCCTTTCCCCATTGTGGTTTTTGTTTGTTCGTTTGTTTTGTTTTGTTTTTAAATCTTAAAGACAAGGTCTACTTATATTGCCCAGGCTGGATTTTATTGTTTTTTTAATATCTTGTTCACCTAGACTTTCAGTCACACTTTATGTTCTCATCACTTAATGTCTAGACAACCACTGTCTCTAAACTTACAGGATTTTCCATTTTTTCCATTCTTGTATAATTCAGTCTATTATATTGCCATGAAATTAATCTTTTTGAAAATAATGATTTAAATTAACTGTTGGGGGAAAGAAGTCCAAACTCCTTAGCCTGGTAGTCAGGGTTCTCCATATTCTGGCCTCACTTCTGTTTCTTCAGCCTGTCTTCCACAATTTCCCTCTGTTTCAGTCTGGTTTATTTATTCCTTCTCAAATATATTTTGGTTTTTGGTTTGTATTTTTGTTTTTTTCATTTTCTTTCCTTTTTTCTTTTCTTTTTTTCTCTTTTTTCTTTTTTTTTTTTTTTTTGAGACAGAGCCTTACTCTGTCACCCAGGCTAGAGTACAGTGGCACAGTCTTGGCTCATTACAACCTCCACCTCCTGGGTTCAAGCAATTCTCATTCCTCAACCTGTCGACTTAGCTGGGATTACAGGTACGTGCCACCACGCCCAGCTAATTTTTGTAATTTTAGTAGGGATGGGGTTTTACCATGTTGACCAGGCTGGTCTCGAACTCCTGGCCTCAAGCAATCCACTTGCCTCAGCCTCCCAAAGTGCTGGAATTACAGGCATGAACCACCATGCCTGGCCTAATATATCACAGTTTTGAAGCTAATCTGATTCTGTACTCACTGGGATTCCCAACATAATTTTTCCTCTATGACTGCTTTGCAGTGCCTTCTGGTCAATTCTATTTATTTTTATTTTTTTTCTTATGTCTATATGCCAGTGATTTAAGGATAGGATACCTTGTTTTTGACATTCTGTGACAGGGTGCTTGTGAATTTTTTTCCCATTAGTCACTTGAGGGTTTTGTATTGAAATATAACTCACCTATAGAAAATTTATCCTCTTAAAGCGTACAATTCAGTGGTTTCTGGTATATTCACAAAGTAGTACAACCATCAGTACTAATTCCAGAATGTTTTCATCCCTCCAAAAAGAAACCCATATCTATTAGTAGTTACCTCCCATTCTCTCCCTCCAGCCCCTGGCAACCACTAATCTACTTTATGTATCTATGATTTCCCTCCATTTCATATAAATGTAATCATACAATATGTGGTCTTTTCTGACTGGCTTTTTTTACCTAGCACGATGTTTTCAAGGTCCATCCATGTTGTAACATATAACATGTCATTACCTCATTCCTTCTGCTTTTTTTTTTTTTTTAACGGAGTCTCGCTCTGTAGCCCAGGCTGGAGTGCAGTGGCGCGATCTCGGCTCACTGCAAGCTCTGCCCCCCGGGTTCACGCCATTCTCCTGCCTCAGCCTCCCGAGTAGCTGGGACTACAGGCACTTGCCACCACGCCCGGCTAATTTTTTTTTTTTTTTTTTTTTGTATTTTTAGTAGAGAAGGGGTTTCACCGTGTTAGCCAGGATGGTCTCGATCTCCTGACCTTGTGATCCGCCCACCTCGGCCTCCCAAAGTGCTGGTATTACAGGCGTGAGCCACCGCGCCCAGCCTTCCTTCTGCATTTTTAAAAATTGTAAAATACACATAACATAAAATTTACCATCTTAACCATTTTAAGTGTACAGTTCAGTAGCATTAAGGTATATTCACACTGTTGTGCAACAATCTTGGGAACTTTTTCATCTTGCAAAACTGAAACTCTTTACCCATTAAACAACTTATTTCCTTTCCTGCAGCCCCTGGCAACCACCATTATACTTTGTGTCTCTATGAGTTTGACTACTCTAGGTACCACATATAGGTGGAAACATACAGTGTCTGCCTGGCTTATTTCATTTAGCATAATATTCTCAAGGTGTATCCATGTTGTAGCATGTGTCAGAATTTTCTTTCTTTTTTTTTTTTTTTTTTTGAAATGGAGTCTTGCTCTGTTGCCCAGGCTGGAGTGCAGTGGCGTGATCTCAGCTCACTGCAACCTCCGCCTCCTGGGTTCAAGCAATTCTCTAGCCTCAGCCTCCCAAGTAGCTGGAATTACTGGTGCCCACCACCATGCCTGGCTAATTTTTTTTGTATTTTTGGTAAAGACGGGGTTTCACTGTGTTGGGCAGGCTTGTTTCGAACTCCTGACCTCAAGTGATCTACCTGCCTCAGCCTCCCAAAATGCTAGGAATTACAGGCATGAGCCACTGCCCCCAGCCTCATTTTTAAGACTAATATTCCATTATATGTATATACCACATTTTGTGTATCCATTCGTCTGTCAAGGGGTATTCGAGTTGCTTCCACTCTTGGCTATTGTGAACAATATTGTTATGAACACAGATGTGCAAATATTCGAGTCCCTGCTCTCACTTCTTTTGGATATATACCAAGAAGTGGAATTTCTGGGGTCATTTGATAATTCTATTTTTATTTTATTATTTATTTACTTGTTTATTTTGAGACGGAGTCTATCTGTGTCACACAAGCTGGAATACAGTGGCACGATCTCGGCTCACTGCAACCTCCGCCTCCCAGGTTCAAGCAATTCTCCTGCCTCAGCCTTCTGAGTATCTGGGATTACAGGCACGGGCCACCACACCCTGCTAATTTTTTATATTTGTGGTAGAAATGGAGTTTCACCATGTTGGCCAGGCTGGTCTCAAACTCCTGACCTCAGGTGATCCGCCCACCTCGGCCTCCCAAAGTGCTGGGATTACAGGTGTGAGCCTCTGTGCCCCGCCGGTAATTCTTTTTTGTTTTTTGTTTTGTTTTTTGTTTTTTTGAGATGGAGTTTCACCCTTGTTGCCCAGGCTGGAGTAAGTACAATGGTGCGATCTTCCCTCATTGCAACCTCCACCTCCTGGGTTCAAGCGATTGTCCTGCCTCAGCCTCCTGAGTAGCTGGAATTACAGGTGCCCACCACCACACCCAAATCATTTTTGTACTTTTAGTAGAGATGGGGTTTTACCATGTTGGTCAGGCTGGCCCGGTAATTCTATTTTTAATGTTTTATGGAACTGCCATACTGTTTTCCGTGGCAGCTGCATCATTATACATTCCCACCAATACATGAGTGTTCCAGTTTCTGCACATCTTTGCCAACACTTGTTATTTCGTGCTTTTTTGATAGTAGTCATCCTAATAGGCGTGAGATGATACCTCATTGTGGTTTTGATTTGCATTTCCCTAATGACTAGTAATGTTGAACGTATTTCCATATGCTTGTTAGCCATCTCTATACTGTCTTTGAAGAAATGTCATTCAAGTGTCTTGACCATTTTTTAAATTGGGTTATTTGGTTTTTTGTTGTTGAGTTATAGGAGTTCTTTATATATTCTAGATATTACCCCTTATCAGATAATATGGTTTACAAATATTTCTCCCATTCCATGAGTAGTGAAAAGGCAACCCATGGAAGACGTGGAAACAATCTGTTGATTGTGTCTTTTGATGCACAGAAGTTTCTAATTTTGACATAGTCCAATTTATCTATTTTTTACTTTTTTTAAATAAGAGATATACTTTATCTTTTTGTTTTATTGTGGTAAGAACACTTAATATGAGATTTGCCCTCTGGATTTTTACTTTTGTTGCCTGTGCTTTTGGTGACCTGGTGTATTTTTTTTAAGTGTTAATAGATTTTTTTCCCCAGCTTTATTGAGCTATAATTGACAAATAATATATATTTAAATTTTACTGTGTGATAATTTTTTTTTGGGGGGTTTTTTTTTTGTTTTTTTTTCTACCAGACTGGAGTACAGTGGCACAATCTCAGCTTACTGCAACCTCCGCCTCCCAGGTTCAAACGATTCTCCTGCTTTGGCCTCCCAAGTAGCTGGGATTACAGGCATGCACTACCACGCCTGGCTAATTTTTGTATTTTTATTTACTTATTTTTTTGAGACGGAATCTCACTCTGTCGCCCAAGCTGGAGTGCAGTGGCGTGATCTTGGCTCACTGCAATCTTTGCGTCCCGAGTTCAAGCAGTTGTCATGCCTCAGCCTCCGGAGTAGCTGGGATTACAGATGCATGCCACCACGCCCAGCTAAATTTTGTGTTTTTAGTAGAGACAGTGTTTCACCATGTTGGCCAGGCTGGTCTCAAACTCCTGACCTCAAGTGATCATCCTGTCACCTCGGCCTCCCAAAATGCTGGGATTATAGGCATGAGCCACCGTGCCTGGCCCAACGTGATTATTTTATATATGTATACATTGTGAAATGATTACCACAATCAAGTTAACACATTCATCACCTCACATAACACATCACCTCACATAGTTACACTTTTTTAAAATAACAGCTTTATTGAGATATAATTCACATGCCTAAAATATTCACCCTTTAAAGTATACAGTTCAGTGAATTTTAATATATCCATAGACTTGTGAGCCTATTACCACAATCTAAATTTAGAACATGTTCATCACCCCTCAGAGAAACCGTACCCATTAGTTGTCACTCCTCATTCTTCTCACCACTTCTTTTTTTTTTTTTTTTTTTTTTTTTTTGAGACGGAGTCTCGCTCTGTCACCCAGGCTGGAGTGCAGTGGCCGGATCTCAGCTCACTGCAAGCTCCGCCTCCCGGGTTCACGCCATTCTCCTGCCTCAGCCTCCCGAGTAGCTGGGACTACAGGCGCCTGCCACCTCGCCCGGCTAAGTTTTTTTTGTATTTTTTAGTAGAGACGGGGTTTCACTGTGTTAGCCAGGATAGTCTCGATCTCCTGACCTCGTGATCCGCCCGTCTCGGCCTCCCAAAGTGCTGGGATTACAGGCTTGAGCCACCGCGCCCGGCCTCTTCTCACCACTTCTACCCCAAACTCCAGGCAGCTACTAATCTACGTTCCATCTCTATAGATTTGCCTATTTTGGAGATTTCTAACATTTTTAAATGAAAATTAGTTTGTAGGGTCTTTTTCACATTAAAATATCACATTTTATAAGTTGAATTTAAATGAATATTTTACTTCCATGCCGTATTGTTTCATTATGTTATCAGTGTGAATTTGTGGCTCCTTTTTTACTGTGTTGATTATGGTTGTGCCAGTGTGCTTTATGCCTTTGGGAGACCCTCTTCAGAAGACTGCCATCAAAAAAGTCCTAGAAAGCAATGGATTGATTCCATTATATCCACTTTTGACATTTTCTTTGTTATAGCAAGTGTGGTATTTTTTTCCTAAACAGGTCAGGAATATCCCGCTATAGTAGAATTTGCACCTTTTCAAAAAGCTGCAAAAAAGAAGACTAAGAAAAGAGATACCAAAGTCGGGACTATCGATGATGGTATAGTATAGCTCTAATTATATAATGCTATTGCTGTGGGGTTTTTAAAAATAATATCTTTGCAAGAGTTAATTCGACCCCAAAATTTTAAATTAGAAAATATACAAAATAAAGTAAGTGAGAAATGTTATTTGCCAATGGAAGCTTTGCTTAATTGTTAGAATAGAGAGGGTTTCTTGCACAGAATTTCTGCTCTCTTTGGCTAGGGCATTTCATTCTTCAACCATTGAACAATATAATGTTGACTATTGAGTAACAAATCACCATAGGTTTATTGATTAGAAAATAGTGGAAAGGCCGGACGTGGTGGCTCACGCCTGTAATCCCAGTACTTTGGGAGGCCAAGGCAGACGGATCACCTGAGGTCAGGAGTTCAAGATCAGCCTGACCAACATGGAGAAACCCTGTCTCTACTAAAAATATAAAATTAGCCGGGTATGGTGGCACATGCCTGTAATCCCAGCTATTCAGGAGGCTGAGGCAGGAAAATTGCTTGAACCCGGGAGGCAGAGGTTGCAGTGAGCCGAGATCGTGCCCTTGCACTCCAGCCCGGGCAACAAGAGTGAAACTCCATCTCAAAAAAAAAAAAAAAAGAAAAAGAATATAGTGGACAAAAAATCAGGTTTCAAAGTTTAACAGGTGCTTCTTGAGGCCTCACCATTTTTATGATTATTTATTTGACTTTTGGTTTCCATTTATAAAGAAGAAGGTTTGAAGTGTCGTAGGAAAATTTCCATACCCAGGTAACTTTATATAAAGTAGCTGAAGTTGTCCCTCCTATTTTCTGGTCTTTGAATATACAGTTAGCTACATACATAGGTTGAACAGGAATAGAAGAACTGAGACCAGGTGCGGTTGCTCACACCTGTAATCCCAGCACTTTGGGAGGCCAAAGCGGGCAGATTAGCTGAGGTCAGGAGTTTGAGACCAGCCTGGCCAACATGGTGACACACCCCATCTCTACTAAAAACACAAAAAATATCTAGGCATGGTGGCAGGCACCTGTAATCCCAGCAACTTGGGAGGCTGCTGAGGAAGAAGAATTGCTTGAACCCAGGAGGCGGAGGTTGCAGTGAGCTGAGACCACGCCATTGCACTCCAGTCTGGGCAACAAGAGCAAAACTCCGTCTCAAAAAAAAAAAAAAAAAAAGAAATACAATAACTGAAAAACCAAAATAATTGCCATTTAAGGTATACTGGCTCCAGGTTTTGAGACCTTTGTAATGTTATGTTAGATAGCTGTTACACAACTCTTTATGTTGGATAAGGACTTAGGCCCATATTTTATATCAGATTGATGTTTTAGAATCATCTAGTTTAATTTCCATCATTTGTTACTATTACAGGTATTTTATAAAAAAAAAAAAACACAGTAAAGACTCAATAACACATAGCTGTGATATTGGTTTTATTACAGATTTAGATCTGGAAGACTTGATCAAGTGACATATAGAAACAAGCAATATAGTGCCTTAGATGTGTCACCCTTTCTGATGTCAGAGGTCAGAGGTCTAGGAGAGAACTCCAGGAATTACAGTCACCTCAAGTGCCACACCTAGGACTTCTCTCTAATTTATCTTTTTGGAACACCTAACTTAGTTTAGTAGGACAGTGACTTTTATTTATTTATTTATTTATTTTTTTTTGAGACGGAGTCTCGCTCTGTCGCCCAGGCTGGAGTGCAGTGGCCGGATCTCAGCTCACTGCAAGCTCCGCCTCCCGGGTTCACGCCATTCTCCGGCCTCAGCCTCCCGAGTAGCTGGGACTACAGGCGCCCGCCACCTCGCCCGGCTAGTTTTTTGTATTTCTTAATAGAGACGGGGTTTCACCGTGTTAGCCAGGATGGTCTCGATCTCCTGACCTCGTGATCCGCCCGTCTCGGCCTCCCAAAGTGCTGGGATTACAGGCTTGAGCCACCGCGCCCGGCCGACAGTGACTTTTAAAAGCAAACTATGTAATACCCCTAGTGGTTCTGTTATAATGCATGGTGTCTCATTTTTCCTGACCTCCGTGTTATACCAGATTCCTATAGTGAGTATCAGTTATAGGAGTTCTGAGAGCAAATGACCAATTAAGCTCTAAATAGTCTACCTTGTGGGTATGGTTTGGTTTTTTTTTAATCTTCCATGAAGTAAAAAATTATTTGATAAATCAGTATCCTAGATAATGTCTTCTTTTTTGCTTAAAGTCTATTATGTTTTCTGTTTCCTTAAATGATTATTTAGATCCAGAATATAGAAAGTTTTTGGAAAGTTATGCCACAGATAATGAGAAAATGACATCTACTCCGGAGACACTGCTAGAGGAAATAGAAGCAAAAAATAGAGAATTAATAGGTAAGTGGGCAAAAGGAATTAGGGCAACAGCCTTTTCATCACAGTACCTAAGTCTGTCTCCTACCTCCCTCAGTTGCTAGCTGTGTGACTTCGGGGAAGTTACTAGCTTCTCTGAGACTGCTACTGTAAAATGCAGATGGTAATACCTGCCTCACAGCATTATGAGAATCCATTAATAAGGTGGGAAAAATTCTTCGACCTATTTAGTGTCACACAAATGTAATATCAATACAAAAAGTTTGATGGCTGATAAGGAACGTTTAGACAGTGGTAAGCCTTTGAAGGTCAATTGGTATTTTCTAGGAATAAGTTCATATTCCTGAAAAAATTTTGACTTGAAAATACCAAAAAATGAAATTAGTTACTGCAAAATTGAAAACTACTTGAGGAATTCTAGCTTGGATGTTGGTTCTCAGTAATAGGCTGTCACTACTGTATCAGTAGCTGTAAACATGAGCATAATCTTTGACCCAGGATTTCCACTCAGGAATTTATCCTAAGGAATATGTGGGGTTTTTTTGTGTTTTTTTTTTGTTGTTGTTGTTGTTTGCTTTCTCTCTCTTTTTCTCTTTCCCTCTCTCTCTCTGTCTCTCTCTCTCTCTCTGTGTGTGTGTGTGTGTGTGTGTGTGTGATGAGTCTTGCTCTGTCGCCCAGGCTGGAGTGCAGTGGCGCAATCTCGGCTCACTGCAACTTCCGCCTCCCGGGTTCAGGCGATTCTGCTGCAGTATCTGGATTCTCCCAAGTAGCTGGAAGTACAGGCACCCGCCACTACGCCCGGCCAATTTTGTGTTTTTAGTGGAGCCGGGGTTTTCACCATGTTGGCCAGGCTGATCTCGAACTCCTGACCTCAAGTGATCTGCCTACCTTGGCCTCCAAAAGTGCTGGGATTACAGGCATGAGCCACTGTGCCCGGCCAGGAATACGTGTTTTAAAAAATGGCTGTAAGGCTAATAGCTTATTCAGAATGTTGAAAATGAAAAATATTCTTCCAAAACTTGACTTTTATTAATAGGTGCATAGTATAAGCCCATTTCCGGTAACTTTCTTAGAATAAATTCCCAGAAGTGAAATTATGGGGTCAAAAGGATTAGATATTTTTAGCCCCTTCCCCCCAACTTCTTCCAGTTGAACAAGTTTACACTCAGTAAAACAAGAGAATGTCCTAAGTACTTAATTCTCATCAATTGGGAATAACTCTTTTAAGAAATTATTTTGTTGTTTTAATTTGAATTTCTTCACTTTTTAAAAGGTATTTTAATCCCATATTGTTGAAATCGAATGCTGTAAAACTTCTTTCTGATATTACAATTGTGATCTTTCCACATAAGGGGTGTACACATTTTCCCACCTTGGGTGGTTGGCAGGGAATGTCAGAAATGGAATCCTTTCTAGGGATTGATAAGTATTATTAATAATCTGTTTACATTTATGTAGCTAAAAAGACAACCCCACTTTTGAGCTTCCTGAAAAACAAGCAGGTAAATCTTTTGTCTTTATAGTTCTCTCAATACTTTAATTTCATTGCTTTGCATTCTATAGACATTTTAAGAGCATTGGGTTTCTAGAGGATAAATAGATTCTTTTTCCACCGTTACTCTTTAAGGATTTGTCTTGTTGGTCTCACTTTCTGGCCCTCTCTCTCACTCTGGTTGTTGGACCAGGAGTTCACTCTACAAACCTGGAATGTTCTTAGGTTGTCCCAGAGACAGTCTTTTGATACTCTGAAAGCCTCTGGAGAGATAGTAAGGCAGCAGTGGAAGACTAATATTAGCAGGTCCTGGTCTTCATTGCCTTTCGTTTTCTGGGTGGAGTGGGGGTAACGGTGGTAGAATGCCACTTTGTAGAAAGTAGGAAGGAAAGATTATTTAGTCGGGGTCTACCATGCCTTCGGGATTGATTAGGGTTTTGGTGATGATTATTTTATTTGAAGACTTGTGTTGATGTTTCTTTCTAGAGAATGAGAGAAGAAAAGAGAGAAGAAAGAAGGAGGAGAGAAATAGAAAGAAAAAGACAAAGAGAAGAAGAGAGGAGGAAATGGAAAGAAGAAGAGAAACGAAAAAGGAAAGATATAGAAAAGTTAAAGAAGATAGACAGAATTCCAGAAAGGGACAAATTAAAGGATGAACCAAAGATTAAGGTATGAGAGTACTGAAGCTGACTGCATGTTGCTAAAAATTGCATGTATCTACTTCTTTAAATATGCATGTGTCTTGTGTTGGTGTAAATGAATTTTTTGTTTTGTTTTTGCTCTTTTGGGGGGAAGTGATCCAATAAAAATCTTTCCTGTAATGCTAATAGTATTAGTTTTTAAATTTAAGATCATTTAAAAGGATTTAGTAGTATGTTATTTCTTTGGTGCAGATCTGTGCCATTTTTGTCATTGAAAATGTTTGATTTGTAGACTACTGTCCTCTAAATTCATAGTAAATGAGGGCTTAGGGCTGGCTGGCATGATTTATGGGTTTTATTCAGCTTTTCCTTCATAATTGATACATGAAGTTACCTCATTTGTTTGTTTTCCACTGTCTTCAGGTACACAGGTTTCTGTTACAAGCTGTGAATCAGAAAAATGTAAGGACCAAGTACATGATACAGAGCATCTAGTATCATGTCACACACACAGGTCTTAGCTAATAAGTCCTTTTGGTGGTGGTGGTGGTAGTGTTACTTGTTGAAAACCCCTTCAGATTGAATTGAGTCTTCTTAAAAGCTGAACTATTTTATTATAAATTTCTACTTTAAAAGGAAGCCCAGGTGACTTCCTGATGCTCTGCTGTGTTCCCAGAAGCTTCATTGACATACAGCCGGAGGACAACCATGCCTCATCTTCTTATACGCTTCTCATAACTGGCTGCCTTGTGGGAGGACTAGGGATAAATACCCTGCATTATGTGCCTTTCCCTCTCACATGACTCCCATAGTATCTTCCTGCATATAGCTGGGAATCTGTGAGCAGCAGATTCGGATTCATGCATTGCATTTGGGAAGAAGAAAATCTGCAGAAAGATCCCAATCTTGCCACTTCCCTTCTGAGGGCGTGGCTTGGGTAGCCCTTGTTTCAACATATTTCCTGGGGAAGTACTAGTACCTAGTACTTCAGATAAAGTCAAAGAAAATCTCACAGAGAGGGTGACAGGGTCTCCTTATTTTACTTCCTGAAAACTCAGCAGTTTATGTAGTAAGGGTTCCCTAAGTCTCTACGGGGCTCATTACTGTTGATGAGGGGCTTGGGGGAGGATGGAGTTTCTCATCTTAATTCTTTCCAGCAATCTCTCTGTCTGCTATGCCACAAGTGACTTGACTTGCTATTCCTAACAATCAGCAAGGCAGAAGGTAGAGCCAGCCATGCTAGAGACATTCATTAATGTTCTTATTAGAGTAATGAACACCTTGGTTTCTAATAAGGATGTTCATTGGAGAAATAAGAGCACTTCCAATGAAACCTGTACATGGTATCCTCACTTCACACTGGTGCTTCTCAGTGTGCATTTTGGACTCACCATTTGCAGTGGCTGTCTGCGTGCCAAAGTGCTTCGTGCTTATGTCTTGTGGTGCTTTGCCTTTTGCTTAGTAATTTACATGATGCCTTCACCCTGAGATGAACCTTGTATGATGCCTTTACTCTGAGACTTGAAATTATTCTATTTTGCCTAAGAATCTCTCTGATTATCCAACACTTGGAGGTATTCTCGAGAGATTTATAGCAGGGATGTGAGAAACAATGGCATTTTTGAACATGTGTCAGTATCTATGGCATTGAATACAGAGTTCCTACTCAGTAGAGATGGAACTTCACTATTTGGTTGTATAAGGCATTTAGATTTTTAAATCAAATGCAAAATAATTATTTTATTCATCTCTAATGGCAAGATAATTGTACCATCATAAGTATGTTATTCTCAGGCTCAAGGCAAAATTATTCCTGCAATGGATCTCTCCTTTGGTGACCAAGATATTTGTCATTCCAAGCACTACATAAAAACAGTCCCAACAGAAATGATCTGCCTAGCACTTAAAATTTGTGGGCTGTTTCCCATCAAGTTATATCAAAATGCTGGTTTGCTACAGAAGCATACTTCAAAGTATGCATTGGTTCACTTAAAGGTTGACCCACTTAAAGCCAAAGGAGGCCGGGCACAGTGGCTCACACCTGTAATCCCAGCACTGTGGGAGGTGGAGACAGAAGGATGGTGTGAGCCCAGGAGTTTGAGACCAACCCGGGCAACATGGTGAGACCCTGTCTCTACAAAAAAATTTAAAAATTAGCCAGATGTAGTGGCGTGCACCTGTTGTCCCAGCTACTCAAGAGGCTGAGGCAGGAGGATCACTTGAGCCCAGGAGGTCAAGGTTGCGGTGAGCCATGTTCACGACACTGCACTCCAGCATGGGCAACAGAGCGAGACCCTGCCTCACAATAAAAGCCAAAGGAGTCTTGATCCTATTGCCACAAAGTGATTAAACCACTTCGTTCAAGTGGATAACACTTTAATAGCATCCTTTTAGTAAATTACTGCTCTCGTGCACTAGTTGTTCACCTGAAAGGTTAAGCGCACCTGCAGAGATAGGGGGCCTTGTCTAGTCTAAATTTTAAATATTTGGTATACTGGGTTTTTAATAGAATCAGAAGATAGTGTCCCAGCCTTCAAAATAAAAATAAACATTTTCTTTTTAAAGCTGCTCAAGAAGCCAGAAAAAGGAGATGAAAAAGAATTGGACAAAAGAGAAAAAGCCAAGAAATTGGACAAAGAGAATCTCAGTGATGAAAGAGCCAGTGGGCAAAGTTGTACATTGCCCAAGCGTTCTGATAGTGAACCTAAAGATGAAAAACCAAAGAGGTCAGTAGTCAAGGACTCTTTGTTATGTTTGATTTATACATGCTAGTTTTGCTGCTATGTCCTAGACATATACCTGAATTAAGAGAAGCTGTTTTATGCAGGGCAGGGGGATGAGGAGGAACGGTTTCAGATATATCCTTGTATCTTAATCTGGGTGAATGGTTTTGGGGTTTTGTTCCTTTTTAAAACGCTTGTATTTTTCACTCTGCTCTAAAAGTGCAACCTCATTGCAGGGGCCAAATCAGAATCACAGTGTTCTGCATTTGTGATTACAAGATCTTTCAGGGTTCTGTCTCAGAGTTGTTTTTCATGCAGACCTGAAGATGAGAGTGGCAGAGACTACAGGGAGAGAGAACGGGAATATGAACGAGATCAGGAGCGCATTCTTCGAGAAAGAGAGAGGCTGAAGCGGCAAGAAGAAGAGCGCCGTAGGCAGAAGGAGCGCTATGAGAAAGAGAAGACTTTTAAGAGAAAAGAAGAAGAAATGAAAAAAGAGAAAGACACACTTCGGGATAAAGGAAAGAAGGCTGAAAGTACAGAATCAATAGGCAGCTCAGAAAAAACTGAAAAGAAAGAAGAAGTGGTCAAGAGAGATCGAATAAGAAACAAGGTACTGATTGTCATTAAACTTGTTTATGAGGGTTTTTTTTTTTCCCCTTTCCTGCAAGTGTAAAGAAAGGGCTAGTTCACTGTTATTATAGAATTTTTTAAAGGGGAACTTTAATAATCTGCAAGTTTTTGTTTTTCTTTTTTTTTTTTTGAGACGGAGTCTTGCTGTGTCGCCCAAGGTGGACTGCAGTGGCGCAATCTCGCTCACTGCAAGCTCCGCCTCCTGGGTTCACACCATTCTCCTGCTTCAGCCTCCCGAGTAGCTGGGACTACAGGCACCTACCACCATGCCTGGCTAATTTTTTTGTGTTTGTAGTAGAGTCGGGGTTTCACCGTGTTAGCCAGGATGGTCTTGATCTCGACCTCGTGATCTGCCTGCCTCGGCCTCCCAAAGTGCTGGAATTACAGCATGAGCCACCATGCCCGGCCAACTTTTTTTCAGTCTTGGCTGGGCTTTTATTAACTTACTATAGAAATTGTAAACATACACAAAAGTAGAATAGAGAATAGTATGATGGGCCAGGCGCAGTGGCTTACACTTGTAATCCCAGCACTTTGGGAGGCTGAGGTGGGTGGATTGCTAGAGCCTAGGAGTTCTAGACCAGACTGGCCAACATGGTGAAACCCCGTCTCTACTAAAAATACAAACATCAGCTGGTTGTGGTGGTGCACACCTGTAATTTCAGCTCATCCAGGCTGGAGTACAGTGGCATGATCTTGGCTCACCACAACCTCCACCTCCCGGGTTCAGGTGATTCTCCTGCCTCAGCCTCCCGAATAGCTGGGACTACAGGTGCGAGCCACCATGCCTGGCTAATTTTTGTATTTTTAGTAGAGACCGGGTTTCACCATGTTGGCCAGGCTGGTCTCGAACTCCTGACCTCAGGTGATCCTCCTGTCTTAGCCTCCCAAAGTGCTGGGATTATAGGCGTGAGCCACCGTGCCCAGCCTAATGTCTTTTTTTAATAGGACCTAAACAAATTCCACAAATTATACTTGCTTGAAATGTCTCCTTCAGTTCTTTTTTGTTTTTAATGTATTTTTTGAGACAGTCTTGCTGTGTCACCCAGGCTGGAGTGCAGTGGCATAATCTCAGCTCGCTGTAGCCTCAACCTCCTGGGCTTAAGCGATCCCCCCGACCTCAGCTTCCAGAGTACCTGGGACTACAGGCATGCATCACCACGCCCAGCTAATTTTTAATTTTCTTTGTAGAGATGAAGTCTCCCTATGTTGCTCAGGCTGGTGTTAAACTTTTGAGCTCGACCGATCCTCCCAAAGTATTGGGAATACAGGTGTGAGCCCTGCACCCAGCCAAGTTTTCTTTTAATTTAAACAATTTCCCCTTCTCTTGTTTTCCTACCATTTGTTGCAGAAACCAATTTGTCTTGTAGGGCTTTTCCTGTTCTGAATTGGCAGATTACATCCCCGTGGTGTTAACATGTTCCTCTATCTTCTGTGCTTCCTTTAAAACTGGCACTTAGGGCCGGGCATGATGGCTTATGCCTATAATCCCAACAGTTTGGGAGGCCAAGTCAGGAGGATCACTTGAGCCCAAGAGTTGGAAACCAGCCAGGGCAACATAGGGAGAACCCGTTTGTACTAACAATGTAAGAACAGCCCAGCGTGGTAGCGCGTGCCTATAATCCCAACTACTAGGGACCTGAGGTGGGAGGATCATTTGAGTGTGGAATATCGAGGCTGCAATAAGCCATGATCGTCCCACTTGCTCTTCAGCCCGGGTGACAGGGTAAGGCCCTATTTCCAAAAAATAATTTATTTACCCAAGCATATAAAATAGTAGTTACAAAATGGTTGCTTTTCTTTGGAGATGGAGAGAGGAAGTAGGCAAGTTGTCATTTACCATGCCCTCACATTTTTGGTCTTAAATGACTTCACTTGAGTATTACATAACTATGACTCTTAAAAATCCCATATAAAAGCTTAATAGCATTGTTGTAACAGTAACATATTTTATTGTACTTCAGGATCGTCCAGCGATGCAGCTTTATCAACCAGGAGCTCGAAGCCGAAATCGACTCTGTCCCCCTGATGACAGCACCAAGTCTGGAGATTCAGCAGCAGAAAGGAAGCAGGAAAGTGGTATTAGCCATAGAAAAGAAGGAGGAGAGGAGTGATAAGTCCAGATGGCCTTAGGTGTCCTGACTGTCTAGGCAGCCAAAGAGCACACGTTAAGCAATCCAGAAGTGCCTTCAGGGCAAAGGAATAGAGAGAAAGGGAGTCGCTGTGCTGGTGGGGTACACTGCAGAGGAGTAAGTCTTGTGTCAAAGCAGGAATCTGATCTGAGGTTCAGAATTGGAAGTACAATTTCATTGCTTTTGCAATTTCTACAATTAATTTTAAAGTGTCAGAAAAAGGTGACGGCGAGGACATGCATTGCAATTTGCAGGGGGAATTGTCAAGGAAGACTTCATCACATATGACACAAGAGAAAAGTAAGAGCTGGTTCTAAAATCAAAAGCTGTTGTTCATCCTGAATTGAATTTTCTGAGTTTGGGTAGAGCAGAGTCGCTTTGAAGCCTTGTTCCGATCTAGTTCTATTGCATTGTTGATGATAAGTGTTGACTTTGGGTAGTGTAGAAGCAACAAGCATGTCCTTGTAGTACAAGTACAGTGAAGGATAGATCACACTTTCATTGATGCAAAAATTTAGATAGTTATGTTACTTCTGTATCCAGTGTCCTAAAGTTTTAGGATTAGTTTTAGTTTTTTGTTTGCTTATATGAGCTTAGCATAAAGAATATTTTTAAACATCATGTTTTGTCTTCAGCATTTTTTCTATTAAGAGGTGAAATGTAGTCCTTGTTTGATTCTTGACAATCCAGTGTGTGTTTGATCTTAGGTCTCATGATCTGAGTGCATACCCTCTCCAGGAAGGAAACTGCACCAATGTCTGTTCCTGTTAAATAGCAACTTTTAGTCTCAGCTTGTTTTGTTTTGATGTCAATAAATAGTAACAGCATTCAAGTGTGAAGCTAAGTGTGTTTATTAACTTTACTAAATAGCTATGAGTTTTGAGAAATTAAATTTTTGACATCTGACATCACTCACCTTCTGGCGAGGCCGAAGGGAGCTTTAACTCATGGCAGAAGGTGAAGCAGGAGCAGTCATCTCACCCAAAACTTCTCTACAAATAAAAGTCTATTAATTTAAACAAAATAGGCTGGACGCAGTGGCTCACGCCTATAATCACAGCATTTTGGGAGGCCTAGGTGGGCGGATCACTTGAGGTCAGGAGTTCGAGACTACCCTGGCCAACATGGTGAAACCCCATCTCTACTAAAAGTATAAAATTAGCTGGGCGTGGTGGCGGGCACCTGTAATCCCAGCTACTCGGGAGGCTGAGGCACGAGAATTGCTTGAGCCTGGGAGGTGGAGGTTGCAGTGAGTCAAGATCGTGCCTCTGCACTCCAGCCAGGGCAACAGAGCAAGACCCCATCTCTAAAATAATTTTTAAAAATTAACTGGGCATGGTGGTGTGCACCTGTAGCCCCAGCTACTCAGGAGGCTGAAACTGGAGGATCACTTCAGTCTGGGAAGTCAAGGCTGCAGTGAGCCATGATCATACCAGTGCACTCCAGCCTTGGTTACAGAGTGAGACCCTGCCTCAAAAAATTTTTAAAAATAATAATTTAAAAATAAACTGTTAGAAACAATAGGAAAGCAAGTGTTTGTTCATTTTCTGCCTCCTTTTCTTCAGATACATGTTTGATTTCTTTGGAAATAAAGGTAGGATGGAGACAACTCAAACCCTGGCTATCTAAACAATAATTGAGCACCTCAGTATGTGTTGGCATTGACACTATGGTAGTGAACACAACGTGGTTGCTTTCTCACAATGCTTATAGCCATGGGGAGTTAGCTGCTCTGGTGGAGAGAAGTGATGCTAAGGGAAGGAGGCAGGAAAAATTGAAAGAGTGAGGGCAGTGGGGGTAACTAGTTCCAGGGCAGTGAAAAAGGATGACTTGGGCATTCATGAAGCTTTAATGCCTTCAAAATCTGGAGGAACTGGAACTGGACCACCCTCCACAGCATGCATGCATAAGGTAGTCCGGAGATAGTAATTAAGCTTTGATTATAAAATTAAGATGTAACTTTCTATGGTATTCACAGATGTTATCTTTAATTCCATAGAGGAAAGGTTAATTAAGGAGGTTTTGTAACTTTTTGTTGGTATAAAGAGTCCTGTATGTTACATGTTTTTGATGGCAGGGTAGGGGCAGGCTGCCTAGATTTTTCTTTACTGCCTCTGGGCTGTCCTTTATACAACAAAAATTTATTATACCAATTGTATCATTATTCAAGGTAGCCAAGATTACACTTGGTGAATTCTTGGAAAGTATATGCTGACAGCTATATACATAGGATTAGTCGTCCTTAGAAATCTCACAAAAGGCCAGGCATGGTGGCTCACGCATGTAATCCCAGCACTTAGGAAAGCCATGGTGGGTGGATCACATGGGGTCAGGAGTTTGAGGCCAGTCTGGCCAACATGGCAAAACCCCATCTCTACTAAAAATACAAAAATCCAAGTGTGCTGGTGGGCACCTGTTATCCCAGCTACTCGGGAGGCTGAGGCATGAGAATTGCTTGAACCTGGGAGGCAGAGATTGCAGTGAGCCAAGATCGTGCCACTGCAATCCAGCCTGGGCAGCAGAGTGAGACTCCCTCTCAAAAAAAGGAATGAAATGGGCCAGGTGTGATGGCTCATACAGGTAATCCTAGCATTTAGGAGGCCAAGGCAAGAGGATCACTTAACTTCAGGAATTTGAGACCAGGCTGGGCAACATAGGGAGACCCCATCTCTACTAAAAAATTTTAAAACTTAGCCCAGTGTGGGAGAGTGTGCCTGCAATCCCAGCTATTAGGGAGCTGAGGTAGGAGGATCACCAGTATCTGGAATGTCGAGGCTGCAGTGAGCCGCAATTGTGCTACTTGCACTTCAACCTGGGTGACACAGTGAGACCCTGTAAAAGAAATCTACCTAGGCTTATAAAATAGTAATTACAAAATGGTTGCTTTTCGTTGGAGATGGAAAGAGGAAGTAGAGAAGTTGTCATTTACCATGCCCTCATATTTATGGTCTTAAATAACTGGGCTTTAGGATATATTAATATATAACTTATGATTCAGAAAATCCCATGTAAAAGCTTAGTAGCATTGTTGTAACAGTAACATATTTCATTGTACTTCAGGATCATCCAGGGATGCAGTCTTACCATCCAGGAGCTCAAAGCCACTATCAACACTACTTTCCTGATGACAGCACCAACTATAGATACTCACCAGTAGAAGAAAAGCAGGAAAGTAGTATTAGCCATAGAAAAGAAGGAGGAGGCCAGGTGCGATGGCTCACACCTGTAATCCCAACACTTTGGGAGGCGGAGGCGGGCAGATCGCTTGAGGTCAGGACTTCGAGACCAGCCTGGCCAACATGGTGAAACCCAGTCTCTACTAAAAATACAAAAATCTGTCAGGTGTTGGGGCAGGTGCCTGTAGTCCCAGCTACTGGGGAGGCTGCGGCAGAATTGCTTGAACCCAGGAGGTGGAGGTTGCAGTGAGCCAAGATTGCGCCATTGCACTCCAGCCTGAGCAACAAAGTAAGACTCCATCTCAAACAAACAAACAAAAAAAAAAGGAGGAGGAGAGGTGTGTGATAAGTCCTGATGACATAGGTGTCCTGACTGTCTAGGCAGCCAAAGGACACATGGTAAGCCATCCAAAAGTGCCTTCAGGGCAAAAGAATAGAGAGAAAAGGGGTCACTGTGCTGGTGGGGTACACTTCAGAGGAGTAAATTTTATGTCAAAGCAGGAATCTGGTCAGAGGTTCCGAATTGGGAGTACAATTTCATTGTTTTTGCAATTTCTACAAATTAACTTTATTGTCAGAAAAAGCTGATGGTGAGGACATGCATTGCAGTTTGCAGGAGGGAAATGTCAAATGAGGACTTTATCACATATGACATGAGAGAAAAGTAAAAGCTATTTCTAAAATCAAAAGCTGTTGTTCATCCTGAATTGAATTTTCTTAATTTGGGTGGTATAGAGTCTCTTTGAAGTCTTGTTCCAATCTCCTTCTGTTGCATTGTTGATGGTAACTGTTGACTTTGTGTAGTGTAGAAGCAGGAAGCATGTCCTCATAGTACAAGTGCAGGGAAGGATAGAACAAACTTTCGTTGATGCAAACATTTATTTATTATTTATTTATTTATTTTTGAGACAGAGTACTGAATTCACCTCTTGGAAGTATTGAAAGGAGATGAACAATATTAGTTTCTGCCTTCACTAGCTTACCTTGGTTTTTTTCCACCAGGGAAAAATCAATTCGTGGTTCACTACTGTATTAGGCCATTCTTGCATTGCTATAAAGAAATGTCTAAGACTTGTTAGTTTATAAGAAAAGAGATTTAATTGGTTCACAGTTCTGCAGGCTGTACAAGCATGGCATCTGACATCTCTCAGCTTCTAGGAGGCCTCAGGGAGCTTTTACTCATGGCGGAAGGTGAAGCAGGAGCAGGCATCTCACGTCACAGAGTGAGCAAGAGAGTGAGTGCGGGAGGAGATGCCACACTTTACAACAACCAGCTCTGTAAGAACTCACTATGGAGAGGACAGTGCCAAGCCATGAGGGATCTGCCCCATAACCCAAGCACCCCACCAGGCCCCACCTCCAACACTGGGGATTATATTTCCATGAGATTTAGGTGGGGACAAATATTCAAACCACATCCACTATTCTGGTCCCATAAGAACAAAATGTTTAGACAACATCCTTGAGCTTTTGCCTGATTTTCATTCATTCTGCCAGCCCTTCCTAACATGGCATCAGTTTGCCTTTACTTTCTAAATCACCACTTTTTGTTTCCTCAGCTTTTAGAAACAAGTAGCCCAAGAGGCATGTAGAAGAGCCCCCAATAATGATTGAAAGTGAATGACTCAACTGGGAGAGAGGATTAAGGGAAGGGAAAATTTCAAGGAGATTGGCTGACAGTGTCCCATGCCACAGAGAGGTTAAGGAAGACAAGAAATGGAAGTGTTCATTGGATTTGGCAGTCGTGATTTCATTAGTGAACTAATGAAACTGATGACCTAAAAGAGACAGAAACCATGTTTACAGTGAGGGGTGAATGGCAGGTGGGAAATGGATGTATAGATTTGAAATTCATCCATTTTTATTTAGGTGGTCATTGAAGTCTTGGCTATGGATTCTGTCACTTTAGGGGGAGAGAGAAAAGAACAGAAGCAGACCTAGGCCCCAGTCTTGAATAATGCTAACATTACATAGAGGTAAGAAAACATATCTACAAAGACAGAAGGACTAGCCAGAGAATAGGAAAAAAAACCAGAAGACTCTGGGTTACTTAATCCAAAGTAACCCAGAGAAAAGTTTCAAGGAAGAGGAGTGGCCAGCAGGGTTGGA
The DNA here is from genome assembly GCF_003255815.1 of Theropithecus gelada. Classification (NCBI taxonomy): domain Eukaryota; kingdom Metazoa; phylum Chordata; class Mammalia; order Primates; family Cercopithecidae; genus Theropithecus; species Theropithecus gelada. The sequence goes on along the minus strand of NC_037689.1, from coordinate 117,305,904 downwards.
TGCCGCTGAATGGTCAAATACGATGCCTGACAAAGGCCATGGCATTCAGTGACTTGCAAATCATTGATGACCTACAATTATGGAACAGGGAAGCCAGACTGGGTTGAGAAAGGAAACAATATATACAACTTTTTAGAGAAGTACAAGGGAACTTCAAAAGTCTGTGGACCCTTAGTTCTACTCTGAGGCCTCCTTCACATTCTTCTGAACATATCAAAGTATAATTATAAGAAAGAATTGCCAGGCAGGGCGGCTGACGCCTGTAATCCCAGCACTTTGGGAGGCCAAGGCGGGCAGATCACAAGGTCAGGAGTTCAAGACCAGCCTGGCCAATATGGTGAAACCCTGTCTCTACTAAAAATACAAAAATTAGCCAAGCGTGGTGGTGCACGCCTGTAGTCCCAGCTACTTGGGAGCTGAGGCAGAAGAATCACTTGAACCGGGGAGGCGGATGTTGCAGTAAACTGAGATTACGCCACTGCACTCCAGCCTGGGAGACAGACCGAGACTCCATCTCAGAAAAAAAAGAATTGGCTAGGCATGGTGGCTCACGCCTGTAATCCCAGCACTTTGGGAGGCAGAGGCAGATGTATCACCTGAAGTCAGGAGTTCAAGACCAGAATGGCCAACATGGTGAAACCCTGTCTCTACTAAAAATACAAAAATTAGCTAGGTGTGGTGGTGGGCACCTGTAATTCCAGCTACTCGGGAGGCTGAGGCAGGAAAATTGCTTAAACCCAGGAGGCAGAGGTTGCAGTGAGCCGAGATTGCACCACTGAACTCCAGCCCAGGTGACAAGAGCAAAACTCCGTCTCAAAAAAAGGAGGAAAGAATCATGATATGCAGTAAGTTCCTATGAGGATTTTTTTTTTTTTTTAAAGGACTCCCTCTGTTACCCAAGCTGGAGTGCAATGGCACAATCGCGGCTCACTGCAGCCTTGACATTCAGGGCTCAGATGATTCTCCCACCTCAGCCTCTTGAGTAGCTGAGATTACAGGCATGTGACACCACACTCAGCTACTTTTTGTATTTTTTGTAGAGAGAGGGTTTTCCCATGTTGTCCAGGCTGGTCTGAAACTCCTGGGATCAAGCAATCTGCCCACCTTAGCCTCCCAAAGTGCTGGGATTACAGGCATGAGCCACTGTGCCTGGCTTCATATGGATTTTCAAAAGAACAGAAGCCAGGCGCGATGGCTCATGCCTGTAATCACAGTCCTTTGGGAGACCAAGGCAGGTGGATCACCTGAGGTCAGGAGTTCGAGACCAGCCTGGCCAACATGGTGAAACTTGGTCTCTACTAAAAACTACAAAAAAAAATTTAGTGAGGCATGGTGGCGTGTGCCTTTCCTTCCAACTCCAACTATTTGGAAGGCTGAATCAGGAGAATCGCTTGAACCTGGGAGGCAGAAGTTGCAGTGAGCCAATATTGAGCCACTGCACTCTAGCCTGGGCAACAGAGCAAGACTCTGTCTCGAAAAAAGAAGAAGACAAAATGTGAAAAAAGAAAGAAAAGGTTGGGCACGGTGTCACGCCTGTAATCCCAGAACTTTGGGAGGCTGAGGCAGGCGGATCATCTGAGGTCAGGAGTTCCAGACCAACCTGGCCAACATGGTGAAACCTCGTCTCTACTAAAATACAAAAAAAAAAAAAAAAAGTAGCCAAGCATGATGGTGGGTGCCTGTAATCCCAGCTACTTGGGAGGCTGAGATGGGAGAATCGCTTGAACACGGGAGGTAAAGGTTGCAGTGAACTGAGATCGCACTGCTGCACTCCAGCCTGGGTGATACTGTGAGACTCCGTCTCAAAAAAAAAAAAGAAAAGAGGCCGGGCGCGGTGGCTCAAGCCTGTAATCCCAGCACTTTGGGAGGCCGAGGCGGGTGGATCACGAGGTCAGGAGATCTAGACCATCCTGGCTAACATGGTGAAACCCCGTCTCTACTAAAAATACAAAAAACTAGCCGGGCGTGGTGGCGGGCGCCTGTAGTCCCAGCTACTCGGAGGCTGAGGCAGGAGAATGGCGTGAACCTGGGAGGCGGAGCTTGCAGTGAGCCGAGATCGCGCCACTGCACTCCAGCCTGGGTGACACAGCGCGAGACTCCGTCTCAAAAAAAAAAAAAAAAAAAAAAAAAAAGAAAAGAAAAACCCAAGAGTGTGTGGAAAATAGAACTAAAAGGCTGAGCGCGGTGGTTTGTGCCTATAATCCCAGCACTTTGGGAGGCCGAGGCATATGGATCACGAGGTCGAATGATCGAGACTATCCTGGCCAACGTGGTGAAACCCCGTCTCTATTAAAAATACAGAAATTAGCTGGGCGTGGTGGCACACCTGTAGTCCCAGCTACTCAGGAGGCTGAAGCAGGAGAGTCGCTTGAACCCAGCCACTGCACTCCAGCCTGGGTGACAGAGTGAGAGTCCGTCTCGAAAATATATATATGTGTGTGTGTGTGTGTATGTATATATGTGTATATATATGTGTGTGTATATATACACACACATACATATATTTGTGTGTGTGTGTGTGTGTGTATATATATATATATATTTCTCATCATAAGCTCCACCAAGGTCAAGACACTTTGTAAGCAATGATACTAGCCATTTATTTATTTATTTATTTTTGTCTCTTGCTTGCAGCACCTAGATACTAGCCATTTCATCCATCCCCAAGGAATTGGAGATCGTGGTAATTTAACCACATCAATGCAATCTTTTTTTGCATTATTTACTGAAGAAAAATGGGTGCCCTTTACAGATTTTTTAAGATTAGCAAACAAAAAGAAGTCAGAGGGTACTAAATCCTGACTGTAAGGTGGATGCCTAATGGGTTTCCATGGAAACTCTCAAAATTGCTCTTGTTTGGTGAGAGGCACAAGCAGGAGCATTGCCGTGGTAGAAAAGGACTCTCTGGTGAAACTTTCCTGGGCATTTTTCTGCTAAAGAGTTAGCTAACTTTCTCAAGACACTCTCATAATAAGCAGATATTATTATTATCTGGCCCTCCAGAAAGTCAACAAGCAAAATTTCTTAAGCAGTTCAAAAAGCTATTGCCATGACCTTTGCTCTTGGCCAGTCCATTTCACTTTGACTGGATCACTTTAACCTCTTTGGAGTCATTGCCTTGATTGTGCTTTGTTTTCAGAGTCATACTGGGAAAGCCACGTATCACTTCTCATTACACTTTCCCAATAGATGGCTTCATGATCTATCGGTTGGAGCAAAAGTCATTGCTGTTTTTGACATTCCTTTCGATGGCAAATAAAATAATTAATTTTGCAGCAACCTGATAGATCCCACTTGTTTACAATTTCCATTGAAATCTCTGTTCTTTGCAGCTGATCTGGTTTCAGCACCCATCAAGTGGAAAGTGCTCAGCTTTTACTTTTTCAGTCAGAATTGTGTAAGCTGAACCCATTGAGATGTCTGTGGTGTTGGCTGTTTCTGCTGTTTTGTTTTTTTTTTTTTTTTTTGAGACAAGGTCGCGCCCTGTTGCCCAGGCTGGAGTGCAGTGGGTAAATCTCTACTCACTGCGACCTCTGCCTCCCGGGTTCAAGCTATTCTCCTGCCTCAGCATCCCCTAGTACCTGGGATTACAGGGACGCACCACCACGCCTGGCTAGTTTTTGTATTTTCAGTAGAGATGGGGTTTCGCCATGTTGGCGAGGCTGGTCTCGAACTCCTGACCTCAGTTCCACCCTCCTCGGCCTCCCAAAGTGCTGGGATTACGGGCGTGAGCCACCGCACCTGGCCGTGTTTCTGCTGTTAATCATTGGTCCTTTTCTTTTTTTGAGACAGTCTCACTCTGTTATCCAAGCTGGAGTACAGTGGCACGATTTCGGCTCACTGCAAGCTCCGCCTCCCGGACACAAACAGATTCTCCTGCCTCAGCCTCCCGAGTAGCTGGGACTATAGGCGCGCACCACCATGCGCGGCTAATTTTTGTATTTTTTCAGTAGAAAAGGGATTTCACCAGCTTGGCCGGGCTGGTCTCAAACTCTGGACCTCAAGGGATCCACTTGACCTCCCAAAGTGCGGTTATTACAGGCATGAGCTACTACACCTGGCTGATTCTTTTCAGTTAGGGCACAAAGAGGATTAATTTTTTTCCTTGCAAATTGATGTCCTGCTGCTGCAGCCTTCATCTTTAATGTCATCTTTTCCCTTGTTACAATTATCCATTTGTAAACTGCTGATTTTTTAAGGTGCATTGTCCCCATAAACTTTTGGTAAAGCATCAGTCATTTTACCATTCTTCCACCCAAGCTTCACCCTAAATTTGATGTTTGTTCTTGCTTCAATTTTAGCAGAATTCATGTTGCTCTGATAGGGGCTCTTTTCAAACTGATGACTTCTCCTTTTTTAGTGCCTCAAACTAGATCCTGTCAAGATGTTTTATAATGAGTTAGTACCAGTTTATTTTGGTGCAAAAAGATTTTGAAATCCATGCATAGTTTTTCATAATACACAATTTCCATGGACTTTTAAAGACTTCTGATATGTCTGTTGATACAGTTTGGCTCTGTATACCCACCCAAATCTCATCTTGAATTGTAATCTTCATGTGTCTAGGGAGGAATCTGGATTATGGGGATAGTCTCCTACATGCTGATCTCATGATAGTAAGTCTCACAAGATCTGATGGTTTCATATGAGGCAGTTTTTCCTATGCTCGCACTTCACCTCTAGTCTGCTGCCATGTAAGACATGCCCGCTTCCCCTTTTGCCATGATTATATGTTTCCTGAGGATCCCCCAGCCATGTGGAACTGTGAGTCAGTTAAACCTCTTTTCTTTATAAATTACCCACGCTCAGGTATCTCTTTCTACCAGTGTGAAAACGGACTAATACAGCTGTGAAAGAAATGGCGATACGGCTGGGCGCAGTGACTCACACCTGTAATCCTAGCACTTTGGGAAGCCAAGGCTGGTGGATCACCTGAGGTCAGAAGTTTGAGACCAGAACGGCCAACATGGTGAAACTCCGTCTCTACCAAAAATAGAAAAATTAGCTGGGCGTGGTGGTGCACACCTGTAGTCCCAGCTACTCAAGGGGCTGACGCAGGAGAACCGCTGGAACCCAGGAGGCGGAGGTTGCAGTGAGCGGAGATCACGCTATTGCACTTCAGCCTGGGTGACAGAGCAAGACTCTTTCAAAAAAAAAAGAAAAAAAAAAATAAATGGAGATACATAGGTTAATGGTGCTAATGAAGCTTTATTTTAAATATGAGAAAGTATGTTTAGAAGCCAAAAGGAAAGCTCTAGAAGGATGAACACACAAGAGAAAGAGACAACAAATACTGTAGGCTTCTTGCAAAGGCAGGTGTAAATGGAAGCCAAGGTAGAGGTTAGAGGAGTTGGCCCTAGGAGAAGCAATGCTCCTGAACCACTAGGCATGAGTTGACATCCCTTGCCTCTTTGTCTAGCCTGTTGCCAGCCATCTCAAGGCAGTTTTCATATCAGCACCTCCCTCTTTTGTTCTACTTGCCTTGCCTGTCCAACTCTGGATAAACCATCCATCCCCACCCCACCCTCTTAAATTTCTTCCATTTGCTCATTCATTTAGTAAACATGTACCAATCACTGACTGTGTGCCAGGCCCTGGGGTCAAGGATTCAAATAAGTCCTTGTCTGTGTTGAACTCATGGTTCAGTATTGGCAAGAGACAAATAGCCATAATCAGATCATGATGCACAATGTCAGAAGGGCTGTAGTAGCACAGGGTGGTGTGGGAGCCTCCTGCCCCTAAGCTGCAAGTGTTGCTGGAGAAAATCCCTCAGCCAGATCAACTGGTGAAACCACAGGAGGACCCTCCCTCCTGTTAAGCAATTTTTAAAATCCATCTTTAATTGGTATCCTTTCCCCCAATACCACATTTCTTCTTCTAGTTTGCCCCCTTCCTCTCCTTTCTTGTGTTGTAGGCAGCGAGGGTGAGGACCAGTTCATCATAAAGTGTAATTTCATGTCCTTAATAACTATAGGCCAGGCACCGTTACTCATGCTTGTAATCCTAGCACTTTGGGAAGCCAAGACGAGAGGATCACTTTGAGGCCAGGAATTCAAGACAAGCCTGGGGCCAGTGTTGGTGGCTCATGCCTATAATCCCAGCACTTTGGGAGGTCAATGCGAGCAGATCACTTGAGGTCAGGAGTGTGAGATCAGCCTGAAAAACATGGTAAAACCCTGTCTCAACTAAAAATACAAAAATTAGCCAGGTATGGTGGTGCATGCCTGTAGTCCCAGCTACTTGGGAGGCTGAGGCAGGAGAATCACTTGAACTGGGGAGGCAGAAGTTGCAGCAAGCTGAGATCACACCACTGTACTCCAGTCTGGTCGACAAAGCAAGACTCTATCTCAGACAAGAAAAAATAAAAAGGAAAAAAAAAAAAGAAAAGAAGTGGGCCTGTAATCCCAGCACTTTGGGAGGCCGAGACGGGCGGATCACGAGGTCAGGAGATCAAGACCATCCTGGCTAACACGGTGAAACCCCGTCTCTACTAAAAATACAAAAAAACTAGCCGGGCGAGGTGGCGGGCGCCTGTAGTCCCAGTTACTCGGGAGGCTGAGGCAGGAGAATGGCGTGAACCCGGGAGGCGGAGCTTGCAGTGAGCTGAGATCTGGCCATTGCACTCCAGCCTGGGCGACAGAGTGAGACTCCGCCTCAAAAAAAAAAAAAAAAGAAGTGGGCCAAGCGTGATGGCTCCTGCAGGTAACCCTAGCATTTGGGAGGCCAAGGTAGGAGGATCACTTAACTTCAGGAGTTCGAGAACAGCCTGGGCAACATAGGGCAACCCCGTCTCAGCTAAAATTTAAAAACTTAACCCAATGTGGCAGCACAGGCCTGCAATCCCAGCTACTAGGGAGCTGAGGTGGTAGGATGCCTTGAGTCTGGAATGTCGAGGCTGGATCATGCCACTTGCACTGCAGCCTGGCGGACACAGTGAGACCCTATCTCCAAAGAAACCATATAAAATAATAATTATGAAATGGTTGCTTTTCTTTGGAGATGGAGAGAAGTGGTGGGCAAGTTGTCATTTACCATGCCCTCATATATTTGGTCTTAAATGACTGGGCTTTAGTATATATTAATATATAAGGTATAACCTGAAAATCTCATGTAAAAGCTTAGTAGCATTGTTGTAACAGTAACATATTTCATTGTACTTCAGGATTGTCCATGGATGCAGCGTTACCATCCAGGAGCTCGAGGCCGAGGTCGACTCTGGCACCCTGTTGACAAGTCTAGAAATTCAGCAGTAGAAAGAAACCAGGAAAGTGGTATTAATCTTAGAAAAGAAGGAGGAGAAGAGTGATAAGTCCAGATGGCCTTAGGTGTCCTGACTGTCTAGGCAGCCAAAGAGCATGTTAGGCAATCCAGAGGGCAAAGGAATAGAGATAAAGGGGGTTGCTGTGCTGGTGGGGTACACTGCAGAGAAGTTTTGTGTCAAAGCGGGAATCTGATCAGAGGTTCAGAATTGGAAGTACTATTTCATTGTTTTTGCAATTTTACAATTTAATATTTATTTATTTATTTATTTATGTTGAGGCAGTTTCGCTCTTGTTGCCCAGGCTGGAGTGCAATGGCATGATCTCAGCTCACCGCAACCTCTGCCTCCTGGGTTCAAGCGATTCTCCTGCCTCAGCCTTCTGAGTAGCTGGGATTACAGGCATGCACCACCACGCCCGGCTAATTTTATATTTTTTAGTAGAGATGAGGTTTCTCCATGTTGGTCAGGCTGGTCTCGGACTCCCAACCTCAGATGATCCGCCCGCCTCAGCCTCCCAAAGTGCTGGGATTACAGGCAGGAGCCACTGATCCCGGCCGGTCTACAATTTAAAGTGTCAGAAAAAGCTGATGGCGAGGACATGCATTGCAATTTGCAGGGGGAAATGTCAAGTGAGGACTTCATCACATATGACCGAGAGAAAAGTAAGAGCTGGTTCTAAAATCAAAAGCTCTTGTTCATCCTGAATTGAATTTTCTAAATTTGGGTGGAGTAGAGTCGCTTTGAAGCCTTGTTCCAATCTTGTTATATTGCATTGTTGATGATAACTGTTGACTTTGTTTAGTGTAGAAGCAATAAGCATGTCATTGTAGTACAAGTACGGTGAAGGATAGAACAAATTTTTGTTAATGCAAACATTCATTTATTCATTCATTTATATATTGAGATGGAGTTTCACTCTTGTCACCCAGGCTGGAGTGCAGTGGCGCAATCTCGGCTCACTGCAACCTCTGCCTCCCGGGTTCAAGCAATTCTCCTGTCTCAGTCTCCCAAGTAACTGGGATTACAGGCACCTGCCACCATACCCAGATAATTTTTGTATTTTTAGTAGAGTTGGGGTTTCACCATGTTGGCCAGGCTGGTCTCAAACTCCTGACCTTAGGTGATCCGCCCGCCTAGGCCTCCCAAAATGCTGAGATTACAGGCGTGAACCACCGCGCCCACCTGATACAAACATTTAAATAGTCATGGTACTTCTGTGTCCAATGTCCTGAAGTTTCTGGATTAGTTTTAGTTTTTTGTTTACTTACATGAGTTTAGGATAAAAATATTGTGAAATATCTCATTTTATCTTCAGGATTTTTTCTGTTAAGAGGTAAAATGTAGGCCGGGCGCGGTGGCTCAAGCCTGTAATCCCAGCACTTTGGGAGGCCGAGACGGGCGGATCACGAGGTCAGGAGATCGAGACCATCCTGGCTAACACGGTGAAACCCCGTCTCTACTAAAAATACAAAAAACTAGCCGGGCGAGGTGACGGGCGCCTGTAGTCCCAGCTACTCGGGAGGCTGAGGCAGGAGAATGGCGGGAACCCGGGAGGCGGAGCTTGCAGTGAGCTGAGATGCGGCCACTGCACTCCAGCCTGGGTGACAGAGCCAGACTCTGTCTCAAAAAAAAAAAAAAAAAAAAAAAAAAGAGGTAAAATGTAGTCCTTGTTTGACTGTTGACAATCCAGTTTGTTTTATCTCAGGGCTCATGATCTGAGTGCCTACCCTCTCCAGGAAGGAAACTGCACCCATGTCTGTTGCTGTTAAATAGCAACTTTTAGTCTCAGCTTGTTTTGTTTTGATGTCAATAAATAGTGACAGCATTCGGCCATGCGCAGTGGCTCACGCCTGTTATCCCAACACTTTGGGAGGCCAAGGCGGGCAGGTCACGAGGTCAGGAGTTCAAAACCAACCTGGCCAATATGGTGAAACCCCATCTCTACTAAAAATATTAAAAAAAAAAAAAAAAAAAAAAAAAACACCAGGCATGTTGGTGCGTGCCTGTAGTCCCAGCTACTCGGGAGGCTTAGGCAGGAGAATTGCTTGAACCCAGGAGGCAGAGGTTGCAGTGAGCCGAAATTATGCCACTGCACTCCATCCTGGGCAACAGAGGAAGATGCCACCTCAAAAAAAGAAAAAAATAGTAACAGCATTCAAGTATGAGGCTAAGTGTAACGAATACTAAATAGCTGTGAGTTTTGAGAAATTTTTGTTACTGAATTAACCTCTTTGGAGTTTGGATAGCAGATAAATGATATTAGTTTCTGCCTTCACTAGCATGCCTTTGTTTTGTCTACCAGGGAATGACCAGTTCATGGTTCACTCCTATATTAGGTCGTTCTTGCATTGCTATTATGAAATACCTGAGACTGGGTAATATATAAGAAAAGAGGTTTAATTGGTTCACAGTTCTGCAGGCTATACAAGCAAGACATCTGACATTGTTCATCTTTTGAGAGACCTCAAGGAGCTTTTACTCATGGCAGAAGGTGAAGCAGGAGCAGGCATCCCACATCACAGAGTGAGCAAGAGAGTGAGTGCGGGAGGAGATACCACACTTTACAACAACCAGCTCTGTAAGAACTCACTATGGAGAGGACAGCGCCAAGCCATGAGGGATCTGCCCCGTAACCCAAACACCCTACCAGGCCCCACCTGTGTAACACTGGGGATTATATTTCCATGAGATTTGGGTGGGGACAAATATCCAAACCACATCAACTATTCTGGTCCCATAAGAACAAAATGTTTAGACAACATCCTTGAGCTTTTGCCTGATTTTCATGCATCCTGCCAGCCCTTCCTGAGCCGCCGTGTCCAGCCTTATATGGATTTTTAAAAGAACAGAGGCCAGGCACGGTGGCTTCCACCTGTAATCCCAACACTTTGGGAGGCCGAGGCAGATGGATCACCTGAGGTCAGGAGTGTGAGACCAGCCTGGCCAATATGGCGAAACCCCATCTCAACCAAAAAATACAAAAAAAAAAAATTTAGCCAGGCGTGGTGGCACGCACCTGTAGTCCAAATTTCTCAGGAGGCTCAGGCAGCAGAATGGCATGAACCCAGGAGGCAGAGGTTGCAGTGAGCAGAGATCACACCATTGCACTCCTGCCTAGGCGACAGAGCAAGACTCAGCACCCCCCAAAGCCCCCACCCCCGGCAAAAAAAAAAAAAAAGGCCGCTCGTGATGGCACACAACTGTAGTCACAGCACTTTGGGAGGCCAAGGTGGGCACTTCACTTGAGGTCAGGGGTTTGAGACCAGCCTCTCCAACATGGCAAAACCCCATCTCTACTAAAAATGCAAAAATCAGTCGGGCACAGTGGCAAGGGCTGTAATCTGAGCTACTCGGGAGGCTGAGGCAGAAGAATTACTTGAACCCGGCAGGCGGAGGTTGAGTGAGCCAAGATTATGCCACTGCACTCCTGCCTGGGCGACAGAGCCAGACTCCATCTCAAAAAAAAAGAAAAAAGAAAAAAGAAAAGTTCCTGGAAAATAGAAATAAAAGAAACAAATATAAACTTCTCACTGTAACATGTAACATCCACCAAGGTCAAGACACTTTCGTAAGCAATGATACTTTCTATCTATCTATTTATTTATTTTTGTCTCTTGCTCACAATAATTACATTCTAACCATTTCATCCATCCCCTAAGAAGTGGAGGTCCTGGGAATTTAACCACATCAATGAAATATTTTTTACATTATTAGCTGAAAAGAAATGGGTGCCCTTTACAGACTTTTTAAGATTAGGAAACAAAAAGGAGTCAGAAGGAGCTAAATCCCGACTGTAAGGTGGATGCCTAATGGTTTCCCATTGAAACACTCAAAATTGCCCTTGTTTGATGAGAGGCATGAGCAGAAGCATTGCCGAGGTAGAAAAGGGCTCTCTGGTGAAGCTTTCCTGGGCATTTTGCTGCTAAAGCTTTGGCTTTCTCAAAACACTCTCATAATAAGCAGACATTATTTTTCTTCGGCCCTCCAGAAAGTCAACAAGGAAAGTTCCTCAAGCAGCTCCAAAAACTATTGCCATGACCTTTGCTTTTGGCCAGTCCAGTTTTGCTTTGACTGGACCACTTCCACCTCTTCGGAGCCATTATTTTGATTGTGCTTTGTCTTCAGAGTCATACTGAGAAAGCCATGTTTAACCTCCTATTACACTTTCCAAATAGATGCTTCATGATCTATTGGTTGGTGCAAACATAATTGCAGCTTTTGACATTCCATACCACAAACTGCAATTAATATGCAGCAACCTAATATATCTCACTTGTTTAAAATTTCCATTGAAATCTCTGTTCTTGTCTGCAGCTGATCTGGTTTCGGCACCCATCAAGTAGAAAGTTTGCTCAACTTTTAATTGTGTAAGCTGAACCTATTGAAATGTGTATGGTGTTGTTGGCTGTTGTTTCTGCTGTTAATTGTTGGTCCTTTTCTTTTGTTGTTGTTTTTTTTTTTTTTTTTTTTTTTTTTTTTTTTTTTTTTTTTTTTTTTGAGACAGAGTCTCGCTCTGTCACCCAGGCTGGAGTGCAGTGGCGCGATCTCGGCTCACTGCAAGCTCCGCCTCCCGGGTTTTTGCCATTCTCCTGCCTCAGCCTCCGAGTAGCTGGGACTACAGGCGCCCGCCACCACACCCGGCTAATTTTTTGTATTTTTAGTAGAGATGGGGTTTCACCGTGCTAGCAAGGATGGTCTCGATCTCCTGACCTCGTGATCCGCCCATCTCAGCCTCCCAAAGTGCTGGGATTACAGGTGTGAGCCACCGCGCCCGGCCTTTTTTTTTTTTTTGAGACAGAACTTGACTCTGTCACCCAAGCTGGAGGCCAGTGGCACGATCTTGGCTCACTGCAACCTCTACCTCCAGGTCCAATGATTCTTCTGCCTCAGCTTCCCAAGTAGCTGGGATTATAGGCACCCTCCACTGCACCCAACTAATTTCTATATTTTTCTTAGATATGGAGTTTCACCATGTTGGCCAGGCTGGTCTCGAACTCCTGACCACAAGTGATCTGCCCACCTTGGCCTCCCAGAGTGCTGGGATTACAGGGGTGCCATGCGTCTGGCCGAAGCTTTCCAGTTAGAGCACAAACAGGATTAATTTTTTTCCTTGCAGATTGATGTGGATGACCTGCTGCTGCAGGCTTCATATTCAACATCATCTTGTCCCTTCTTACACGTTATCCATTTGTAAACTGCTGATCTCTTTAGGGGCACTGTCCTCATAAACTTTGGGTAAAGCATCAGTGATTTTACCGTTCTTCCACCCAAGCTTCATCTTAAATTTTGTGTTTGTTCTTCCTTCAATTTTAGCAGAATCTATTTTGCTCTGATAGGGGCTCTTTTCAAACTGATGACTTCTCCTTTTTAATGCCACAAGGTAGATCCTGTCGAGATATTTTTTAACGAGTTAGTAGCAGTTTATTTTGGTGCCAAAAGATTTTGCAATCCATGCATAGTTTCTTGATAATACACATTTTCCGTGGACTTTTTGAAGACTTCTCATATGGCTGTTGATAAGATTGGGCTCTGCGCCCACACCCAAATCTCATCTTAAATTGTAATTCTCATGTGTCAAGGGAGGAGCTTGGTGGGAGGTGATTGGATTCAGGGTCGGCGGGCAGTTTCCCACATGCTTATTTCGTGATAGTGAGTAAGTCTCACAAGGTCTGATGGTTTTAAACAAGGCAGTTTTTCCTATGCTCGCACTTCACCTCTAGTCTGCTGCCATATAAGACGTGCCCACTTCCCCTTCTACCATGATTGTAAATTTCCTGAGGCTCCCCCAGCCATGGGAAACAGTGAGTTAATTAAACCTTTTCTCTTTATATATTACCCATTTTCAGGCATTTCTTTCTACCAGTGGGGAAAACATCTAATACAGCTATGAAAGAAATGGAGATACATAGGTTAATGGTTTTAATGAAGCATCATTTTAAGTATGAGAAAGTAAGTTTAGAAGCCAAAAGGAAAGCTCTAGAAAGATGAAGAGCCAAGAGAAAGAGGCAGTGAATACTGTAGACTTCCTCCAAAGGCAGGTGAAAATGGTAGCCAAGGTAGAGGTTAGAGGAGAAACAGTGCTCCTGAACCATGAGGTGTGAGTTGACATTGCCTGTTTGTCTAGCCTGTTACTAGCCATCTCAAGGCCATTTTCATGTCAGCAACTCCCTCTTTTGTTCTACTTGCCTTGCCTGTCCAGCTCTGGGTAAACCACCCATCCCCACCCCACCCTCTTAAACTTCTTCCACCCTCTGATTCATTTAGCAAACATGTACCAATCACTGACTATGTGCCAGGCCCTGGAGGTCAAGGATTCAAATAAATCCTTGGGCATATGGAACTCATGTTTCAGTGTTGGCAAGAGACAAATAGCAATAATCAGATCATGATGCACAATGTCAGAAGGGTTGTAGTAGTACAGGGTGGTGTGGGAGCCTCCTGCCCCTAAGCTGCAAGTGATCCTGGAGAAAACCCTTCAAGGAGATCAACTGGTGAAACCACAGGAGGGCCCTCCCTCCTGCTAAGCAATTTTTAAAATCCATCTTGAATTAATATCCTTTCCTCAGCGCCACCTTTCTTCTTCTAATTTGCTGCCTTGTTCTCCTTTCTTGTGTTGCAGGCAAGAGGGGTGAGGACCACTTCCTCATAAAGCATAATTTCATGTCCTTAATAACTATAGACTAGGCACAGTGGCTCATGCCTATAATCCCAGCACTTTGGGAGGCTGAGGCGGGTGGATCACTTGAGGTCAGCAGTTGGAGACGAACCTGGCCTAAATGGTGAAACCCTGTCTCTACTAAAAATATAAAAATTAGCCCAGCATGGTGGCATGCACCTGTAGTCCTAGCTGCTTGGGAGACTAAGGCAGGAGAATTGCTTGAACCCAGGAGGCAGGGGTTGCAATGAGCCAAGATGGCACCACTGCACTCTAGCCTGGGCAGCAAGAGTGAAACTTACCTCAAAAAAAAAAAAAAAAAAAGAAAGAAAAGAAAAGAAAGAAATAGGCCAGGGATGAGGGCTCATGCAGGTAATCCTAACTTTTGGGAGGCCAAGGCGGATCATTTAACTTCAGGAGTTCGAGACCAGCCTGGATAACATAGGGAGACCCCATTTCTATTAAAAAATTTAAAACTTAGCCCAGTGTGGTAGAGCGTGCCTGCAATCCCAACTACTAGGGAGCTGAGGTGGGAGGATCACTTGAGTCTAGAATGTCAAGACTGCAGTGAGCCCCGATCTTGCCACTGGCACTTCAGCCTGGGTGACACAATGAGACCAAGTCGCCAAAAAAAAAAAAAAAAAAAAAGTGATGCCAGCCTTATAAAATAATAATGAGGAAATGATTACTTTTCTTTGGAGATGGAGAGAGGAAGTGGGCAAGTTGTCATTTACCGTGCCCTCACATTTTTGGTCTTAAATGATTGGGCTTTAGTATATATTAATATATAAAGTAAAACCCAAAAATCCCATGTAAAAGCTTAGTAGCATTGTTGTAACAGTATCATATTTCATTGTACTTCAGGATCATCCACGGATGCAGCGTTACCATCCAGGAGCTCGAAGCCGAGGTCAACTCTGGCACCCTGATGACAAGTCTGGAGATTCAGCAGTAGAAAGAAAGCAGGAAAGTGGTATTACATAGAAAAGAAGAGGAGAGGCCGGGCGTGGTGGCTCACGCCTGTAATCCCAGCATTTTGGGAGGCCGAGATGGGTGGATCACCTGAGGTCAGGACTTTGAGACCAGTCTGGTCAACATGGTGAAACCCCATCTCTACTAAAAATACAAAAATTAGCTGGGCTTAGTTGCAGGCACCTGTAGTCCCAGCTACTCGGGAGGCTGAGGCAGGAGAATTGATTAAACTCGGGAGGTGGAAGTTGCAGTGAGCCATGATCATGCAACTGCACTCCAGCCTGGATGACACTAGGGTGGCTCTATCTCCCCCGCCCCAAAAAAAAGAATGAAAGAAAAGAAGAGGAGAGGAGTACGCAACAGAAGAGTAAGTTTTGTCTCAAAGCAGGAATCCGATCAGAGGTTCAGAATTGGAAGGACAATTTTATTGTTTTTGCAATTCCTATAAATTAAAGTGTCAGAAAATGCTGATGGCGAGGACATGCATTGCAATTTGCAGGGGGAAATGTCAAGTGAGGACTTCATCACATATGACACAAGAGAAAAGTAAGAGCTGGTTTTAAAATCAAAAGCTGTTGTTCATCCTGAATTGAATTTCTAAATTTTGGTGGAGCAGAGTCACTTTGAAGCCTTATTCCCATCTATTTCTATTGCATTGCTAATGTAACTGTTGACTTTGGGTAGTGTAGAAGCAACAAGCATGTCCTTGTAGTATAATTACAGGGAAGGATAGAACAAACTTTCATTGATGCAAACATTTAGTAATGTTACTTCTGTATCTAATGTCCTAAAGTTTTAGGGTTACTTTAGTTTTTTTATTTGCTTACATAAGCTTAGCATGAAGAATATTTTTAAACATCTCGTTTTGTCTCCAGCATTTTTTCTATTAAGGGGTAAAATGTAGTCTTTTTTTTTTTTTTTTTTTTGAGATGGAGTCTCGCTCTGCCGCCCAGGCTGGATTGCAGTGGCCGGATCTCAGCTCACTGCAAGCTCCGCCTCCCAGGTTTATGCCATTCTCCTGCCTCAGCCTCCCGAGTAGCTGGGACCACAGGCACCCGCCACCTTGCCCGGCTAGTTTTTTGTATTTTTTAGTAGAGACGGGGTTTCACCGTGTTAGCCAGGATGGTCTCGATCTCCTGACCTCGTGATCCGCCCGTCTCGGCCTCCCAAAGTGCTGGGATTACAGGCTTGAGCCACCGCGCCCGGCCTGGGGTAAAATGTAGTCCTTGTTGGATTCTTGACAATCTAGTTTGTTTCATCTCAGGTCTCATGATCTGAGTGCTTCCTCTCCAGGAAGGAAACTGCACCAATGTCTCTTGTTGTTACATATCAGCTTTTAGTTTCAGGTGTTTTGTTTTGATGTCAATACATAGTAACAGCATTCAACTATGAAGCTAAGTGTAGTGAGTAACTTTAGTAAATAGCTGTGAGTTTTGAGAAATTAAATTTTTTGATACTGAATTAGCCTCTTGAAAGTATTGAAAGCAGATGAATGATATTAGTTTCTGCCTTCACAGGCATTGTCTTTGTTTTGTCCACCAGAGAAAGATCAGTTCATGGTTCACTCCTGTATTCTTGCATTGCTATAAAGAAATGCCTGAGACTGGGTAGTTTATAAGAAAAGAGGTTTAATTGGTTCACAGTTCTGCAGGCTGTACAAGCATGGCATCTGACATCTCTCAGCTTCTGGGAGGCCTCAGGGAGCTTTTACTCATGGTGGAAGGTGAAGCAGGAGCAGGCGTCTCACATCACAGAGTGAGCAAGAGAGTGAGTGCGGGGAGGAGATGCCACACTTTACAACAACCAGCTCTGTAAGCACTCACTATGGAGAGGACAGCACCAAGCCATGAGGGATCTGCCCCATAACCCAAACACCCCACCAGGCCCCACCTGCAACACTGGGGATTATATTTCCATGAGATTTGGGTGGGGACAAATTTCAAAACTACATCAACTATTCTGGTCCCATAAGAACAAAATGTGAGACAACATCCTTGAGCTTTTGCCTGATTTTCATTCATCTTGCCAGCCCTTCCTAACATGGCATCTGTTTGCCAGATGCCTAGGCTCAAACAATCTGTCCACTGTAGCCTCGAAAAGTGCTGGGATTACACGGTGGCATAAGCCACCGTGTCCAGCTTTATATAGATTTTTAAAAGAACAGAGGCCAGGGGCAGTGGCTCATGCCTGTAATCCCAGCACTTTGGGAGGCTGAGGCGGTTGGATCACCTGAGGTCAGGAGTTCGAGACCAGACTGGCCAGCATGGTGAAACTCCATCTCTACCAAAAAATAAAAATAAATTTTAAAAAAAATTGGCCGGGCTTGGTGGAGCGCACCTGTAGTCCAAACTCCTCGGGAGGCTCAGGCAGGAGAATCACTTGAACTCAAGAGGCAGAGGTTCCAGTGAGCAGAGATATCACCACTGCACTCCTGCCTGAGCGACAGAGTTAGACTTCATCTGCACCCCCACCCCCCACCACACTCAAAAAAAGACCAGGTATGGTGGCACATGCCTTGTAGTCCCAGCACTTTGGGAGGCCAAGGTGGGTGGATCACCTGAGGTCAGGAATTTGAGAACAGCCTGGCCAACATGGTAAAACCCCATCTCTACCAAAAAATACAAAAAAGAAATTTGGCTGGGCTTGGTGGAGCACACCTGTAGTCCAAATTTCTCGGGAGGCTCAGGCAGGAGAATCACTTCAACTCGGGAGGCAGAGGTTGTAGTGAACCTAGATCTCACCACTGCACTCCTGCCTGAGCGACAGAGGGAGACTCCATCCCCACCAACAAAAAGGCTGGGCATGCTGGCACATGCCTGTAGTCCCAGCACTTTGGGAGGCCGAGGCGGGCACTTCACCTGAGGTCAGGAGTTCAAGACCAACCTTGCCAACATGGTGAAACCCAGTCTGTACTAAAAATACAAAAATTAGCCAGGCACAGTGGAGGGCTCCTGTAATCCCAGCTAGTCAGGAGGCTGAGGCTGGAGAATCGCTTGAACCCGAGAGGTGGAGGTTGCAGTGAGCCAAGATCGCACCACTGCACTCCTGCCTGGGCAACAGAACCAGACTCCATCTCAAAAAAAAAAAAAAAGTAAAAACAGAAAAGAAAAGTTTGTGGAAAATAGAAATAAAAGAAAAAAATATAAACTTCTCATCATAAGATCCACCAAGGTCAAGACACTTTCGTAAGCAATGATACTAGCCATTTATGTATGTATGTATGTATGTATGTATGTATGTCTCTTGCTCACAACAATTACATACTAGCCATTTCATCCATCCCCTAAGAAGTGGAGGTCCTGGGAATTTAACCACATCAGTGAAATCTTTTTTACATTATTAACTGAAGAGAAATGGTTGCCCTTTATAGACTTTTTAAAATTAGGAAACAAAAAGTGTCAGAAGGAGCTAAATCCTGACTGTAAGGTGGATGCCTAATGGTTTCCCATTGAAACTCTCAAAATTGCTCTTATTTGATGAGAGGCATGAGCAGAAGCATTGCCGTGGTAGAAAAGGACTCTCTGGTGAAGTTTTCCTGGGCATTTTGCTGCTAAAGCTTTGGCTTTCTCAAAACACTCTCATAATAAGCAGGTGTTGCTCGGGCACGGTGGCTCACGCCTGTAAACTCTGGGAGGCTGAGACAGGAGGATCACAAGTCAGCAGTTTGAGACAAGCCTGACCAACATGGTGAAACCTTGTTTCTACTAAAAATACAAAAATTAGCCAGGCATAGTGGTGCATGCCTGTAATCCCAGCTACTCAGGAGGCTGAGGCAGGAGAATAGCTTGAACCTGGGAGGCAGAGGTTGCAGTGAGCCGAGATTGTGCCACTGCAGTCCAGCCTGGGTGACAGAGCGAGACTTGGTCTCAAAAAAAAAAAAAAGCAGGTGTTATTATTCTTCGACCCTCCAGAAAGTCAATAAGGAAAGTTGCTCAAGCAGCTCAAAAAACTATTGCCATGACCTTTGCTCTTGACCAGTCCAGTTTTGTTTTGACTGGATTACTTCCACCTCTTCAGAGTCATTGCTTTGATAGTGCTTTGTCTTCAGTGTTATACTGGGAAACCCACATATCACCTCCTATTACACTTTCCCAATAGATGCTTCATGATCTATTGGTTGGTGCAAACATAATTGCGGCTTTTGACATTCCATGGCATAAACCGCAATTAATATGCAGCAACCTAATGTCACTTGTTTAAAATTTCCATTGCAACCTCTGTTCTTGTCTGCAGCTGATCTGGTTTTGGCACCCATCGAGTGGAAAGTTTGCTCAACTTTTAATTTTTCAGTCAGAATTTTGTAAGCTGAACCAATTGTGATGTCTATGGTGATGGCTGTTGTTTTTGCTGTTAATCATTGGTCTCAGTCTGTCACGAAGGCTGGAGGCCAGTGGCACAATCTTGGCTCACTGCAACCTCTGCTTCCCGGGTTCAATGATTCTCCTGCCTCAGTCTCCCGAGTAGTTGGGATTACAGACACCTGCCACCACACCCAGTTAATTTTTGTATTTTTATTACAGACAGGGTTTCACCATGTGGGCTAGGTTGGTCTGAAACTCCTGACCTCAGATGACCTGCCCACCGTGGCCTCCCAGAGTGCTGGAATTACAGGGGTGACCCGCCATGCCCGGCTGATGCTTTTCAGTTAAAGCACAAAGAGGATTTTTTTGTTGTTGTTTTTTGAGAAGGAATCTCACTCTGTTGCCCAGGCTGGAGTGCAGTGGCATGATCTCAGCTCACCACAACCTCCGCCTCCTGGGTTCAAGCGATTCTCCTGCATCAGCCTCCCGAGTAGCTGGGACTACAGGCACATGCCACCAAGCCTGATTAATTTTTGTATTTTTAGTAGAGATGGAGTTTCGCTATGTTGGTCAGGCTGATCTTGAACTCCTGAACTTGTGATCCGCCCACCTCAGGCTCCCAAAGTGCTGGGATTACAGTAGTGAGCCACTGCGCCCAGCCTAATTTTTTCCCTTGCATATTGATGTGGATGGCCTGCTGCTGCAGGCTTCATCGTCAACATCGTCTTGTCCCTTCTTACAAGTTATCCATTTGCAAACTGCTGATCTCTTTAGGGGCATTGTCCTCATAAACTTGTGGTAAATCATCAGTGATTTCACCATTCTTCCACCCAAGCTTCATCTTAAATTTTATGTTTGTTCTTCCTTCAATTTTAGCAGAATTCATTTTTCACTGATAGGGGCTCTTTTCAAACTGATTCCTTCTCCTTTTTAATGCCTCAAACTAGATCCTGTCAAGATATTTTTTGACGAGTTAGTACCAGTTTATTTTGGTGCCAAAAGATTTTGCAATCCATGCATAGTTTCTTCATAATATACATTTTCCATGGACTTTTTGAAGACTTCTTATATGGCTGTTGATATGAGCTCTGTTCCCGCACCCAAATTTCATCTTAAATTGTAATCCTTGTGTGTCAAGGGAGGAGCTTGGTGGGAGGTGATTGGATTGTGGGGGCAGTCTCCCACATGCTGATCTTGTGATAGTAAGTCTCACGAGATACGACAGTTTTAAACAAGGCAGTTTTTCCTATGCTCGCACTTCACCTCTAGTCTGCTGCCATGTAGCATGTGTCCACTTCCCCTTCTGCCATAATTGTAAGTTTCCTGAGGTTCCCCCAGCCATGCGGAACTGTGAGTCAATTAAACCTCTTCGGCTGGGCTTAGTGGCTCACCCCTGTAATCCCAGCTTTGGGAAGCCAAGGCCGGTGGATCACCTGAGGTCAGGAGTTCCAGACCAGCCTGGCAAACATGGCGAAACCCCGTCTCTACTAAAAATACAAAAATTAGCTGGGTGTGCTTATGCCCACCTTTAATTCCAGCTACTCAGGAGGCTGAGGCAGCAGAAGCACTTAAACCTGGAAGGCGGAGGTTGTGGTCAGCTGAGATTACACCATTGCACTCCAGCCTGGGTGACAAGAGCGAGTCTACATCTCATTAAAATAAATAAATAAATAAAATAAAATAAAATAATTAAACCTCTTTATATATTACCCAGCCTTGGGTATTTTTTCTACTAGTGTGAAAACCGATTAATATAGCTGTGAAAGAAATGGAGATACATAGGTTAATGGTGTTAATAAAGCTTTATTTTAAATATGAGAAAGTAAGTATGTTTAGAAGCCAAAAGGTAAGCTCTAGAAGGATGAGTACTCAAGAGAAAGAGACAATGAATACTGTAGGCTTCCTGCAAAGGCAGGTGAAAATGGAAGCCAAGATAGAGGTTAGAAGAGTTGGCCTTAGGAGAAGCAACGCTCCTGAACCACCAGGCATGAGTTGACATCCCTTGCCTCTTTGTCTAGCCTGTTGCCAGCCATCTCAAGGCAGTTTTCATATCAGCACCTCCCTCTTTTGTTCTACTTGCCTTGCCGGTCCAGCTCTGGATAATCCACCCATCCCCACCCCACCCTCTTAGATTTCTTCCATTTGCTCATTCATTTAGCAAACATGTACCAATCATTGATTGTGTGCCAGGCCCTGGGGTCAAGGATTCAAATAAGTCCTTGTGCATGTGGAACTCATGTTTCAGTGTTGGCAAGAAACAAATAGCAATAATCACATCATGATGGACAATGTCAGAAGGGTCGTAGTAGCCCAGGGTGTTGTGGGAGCCTCCTGCCCCTAAGCTGCAAGTGTCGCTGGAGAAAATCCCTCAACCAGATCAACTGGTGAAACCACAGGAGGCCCTCCCTCCTGTTAAGCAATTTTTACCATCAGTCTTGAATTGATATCCTTTTCCCAGCGCCACCTTTCTTCTACTTTGTTCCGTTGCTCTCCTTTCTTGTGTTGCAGGCAAGGGGGGTGAGGACCACTTCCTCATAAAGCATAATTTCATGTCCTTAGTAACTATAGGCCAGGTACGGTGGCTCATGCCTGTAATCCCAGCACTTTGGGAGGCTGAGATGGTGGCTCACTTGAGGTCAGCAGTTGGAGACGAACCTGGCCCCCATGGTGAAACCCCGTCTCTACTAAAAATACAAAAATTAGCCGGGCTTGGTGGTGTGCACCTGTAGTCCCAGCTACTCAGCAGACTAAGGCAGGAGAATCGCTTGAACCTGGGAGGCAGAGGTTGCAGTGAGCCGAGATTGCACCACTGCACTCCAGCCTGGACAACCAGAGCGAAACTTCCTCTGAAAAAAAAAAAAAAGGCCAGGCGCGGTGGCTCACACCTGTAATCCCAGCACTTTGGGATGCCGAGGCAGGCAGATCATAAGGTCAGGAGTTTGAGACCAGCCTGACCAACATGGTGAAACCCCGTCTCTACTAAAAATACAAAAAATTAGCCAGGCATGGTGGCGGGCACCTGTAATCCCAGCTACTCAGGAGGCTGAGGCAGGAGAATCACTTGAACCCAGGAGGCGGAGGTTGCAATGAGCTGAGATTGCGGCACCGCACTCCAGCCTGGGCGACAGAGCGAGACTCTGTCTCAATTAATTAATTAATTAAGAAAAAGAAATGGGCCAGGCATGATGGCTCATGCAGGTAATCCTAGCATTTGGGAGTCCAAGGCGGGAGAATCATTTAACTTCAGGAGTTCGAAGTCAGCCTGGATAATCTAGGGAGACCCCATCTCTATTCAAAATTTTAAGTTAGCCCAGTGTGGTAAAGCATGCCTGCAATCCCAGCTAGTAGGGAGCTGAGGTGGGAGGATCGCTTGAGTCTGGAATGTCGAGGCTGCTGTGAGCCACGATCTTGCCATTTGCACTTCAGCCTGAGTGACAAAATGAGACCATGTCTCTAAGAAAAATAAGTTGTACCAGGCTTATAAAATAATAATTAGGAAATGGTTGCTTTTCTCTGGAGATGGAGAGAGGAAGTAAGCAGGTTATCATTTACCATGCCCTCATATATTTGGTCTTAAATGACTGGACTTTAGTATATATTAATATATAAGTTATGACTTGAAAATCCCATGTAAAAGCTTAGCAGCATTGTTGTAACAGTAACATATTTCATTGTACTTCAGGATCATCCAGGGATGCAGCGTTACCATCCAGGAGCTCGAAGCCAAGGTCGACTCTGGCATCCTGATGACATAACCAAGTCTGGAGATTCAGCAGTAGAAAGAAAGCAGGAAAGTGGTATTAGCCATACAAAAGAAGAGGAGAGGCCAGGTGTGATGGTTCACGCCTGTAATCCCAGCACCTTGGGAGGCTGAGGCGGATGAATCACCTGAGGTCAGGAGTTCGAGACCAGCCTGGCCAATATGGTGAAACCCCGTCTCTACTGAAAATATAGGCATGGTGGCAGGTGTCTGTAGTCCCAGGTACTTGGGAGGCTGAGGCAGGAGAATCGCTTGAACTCAGGAGGCAGAGGTTGCAGTAAGCCGTGATCTTGTCACTGCACTCCAGCCTGGGCAACAGAGCGAGACTCTGTCTCAAAAAAAAAAGAGAAGAAGAGTAGAGGACTGTGCAGCAAGGAGTAAGTTTTGCCTCAAAGCAGGAATCTGATCAGAGGTTCAGAATTGGAAGTACAATTTCATTGTTTTTGCAATTTCTATAAATTAAAGTGTCAGAAAAAAGGTGACAGCGAGGACATGCATTGCAATTTGCAGGGGGGAGTGTCAAGTGAGGACTTCGTCACATATGACATGAGAAAAAAGTAAGAGCTGGTTCTAAAATCAAAAGCTGTTGTTCATCCGAGACTGAGTTTCTAAATTTGGGTGGAGCAGAGTCGCTTTGAAGTCTTGTTCCAATCTATTTCTACTGAATTGCTAATGTAACTGTTGACTTTGGGTAGTATAGAAGCAACAAGCATGTCCTTATAGTACAAGTATAGGGAAGGATAGAACAAACTTTCATTGATGCAAACATTTAAATAGTCATGTTACTTCCGTATCCAATATCCTCAAGTTTTAGGATTAGTTTTAGTTTTTTATTTGCTTATCTAAGCTTGGCATGAAGAATATTTTTAAACATCTCATTTCGTCTGAGCATTTTTTCTATTAAGAGGTGAAATGTAGTCCTTGTTTGATTCTTGACAATCCAGTGTGTGTTTGATCTTAGGTCTCATGATCTGAGTGCATACCCTCTCCAGGAAGGAAACTGCACCAATGTCTATTCCTGTTAAATAGCAACTTTTAGTCTCAGCTTGTTTTGTTTTGATGTCAATAAATAGTAACAGCATTCAAGTCTGAAGCTAAGTGTAGTGAGTAACTTTAGTAAATAGCTGTGAATTTTGAGAAATTAATTTTTTGATACTGAATTAGCCTCTTTGGAGTTTGGAAAGCAGATGAATGATATTAGTTTCTGCCTTCACTAGCATGCCTTTGTTTTGTCCACCAGGGAATGATCAGTTCATGGTTCACTCCTGTAGTAGGCCGTTCTTGCATTGCTAAAAAGAAACACCTGAGACTGGGTAGTTGATAAGAAAAGAGTTTTGGCCAGGCACGGTGGCTCATGTCTGTCATCCCAGCACTTTGTAAGGCGGAGGTGGGATGACCACTTGATGTCAGGAGTTCAAGACCAGCCTGGCTAATATGGTGAAACCCCGTCTCTACTAAAAATACAAAAAAAAATAACCGGGCATAGTGGCACGCTCCTGTAATCCAAGCTGTTCGGGAGGCCAAGGCAGGAGAGTCGCTTGAACCCAGGAGGCAGAAGTTGCAGTGAGCCAAGATCGCACCACTGCACTCCAGCCTGGGGGACAGAGCGAGACTCCATCTCAAAAAAAAAAAAAAAAAAAAAAGGAAAAGAAGTTTAATTAGTTTACAGTTCTGCAGGCTGTACAAGCATGGCATCTCACATTGCTCAGCTTCTGGGAGGCCTCGGAGCTTTTACTCATGGCAGAAGGTGAAGCAGGAGCAGGCATCTCACATCACGGAGTGAGCAAGGGAGTGCAGGGAGGAGGTGCCACACTTTACAACAACCAGCTCTGTAAGAACTCACTATGGAGAGGACAGCACCAAGCCATGAGGGATCTGCCCCATAACCCAAACACCCCACCAGGCCCCACCTGCAACACGGGATTATATTTCCATGAGATTTGGGTGGGGACAAATATCCAAACTACATCCACTATTCTTGTCCCATAAGAACAAAATATGAGACAACATCCTTGAGCTTTTGCCTGATTTTCATTCATTCTGCCAGCCCTTCCTAACATGGCGTCAGTTTGCCTTTACTTTCTAAATCACCACTTTATGTTTGTCCAGGTTTTAGAAACAAATAGCTGAAGAGGCAGGTACAAGAGCCACCAATAATGACTGAAAGTGAATGATTGTCAACTGGGCAAGAGTACTAAGGGAAGGGAAAATTTCAAGAAGGAAATTGGCTGACAATGTCCCATGCCACAGAGAGATTAAGGAAGACAAGAAATAGAAGTGTTCATTGGATTTGGCAGTCGTGATTTCATTAGTGAACTAATGAAACTGATGACCTACAAGAGACAGAAACCATGTTACAGTGAGGGGTGAATGGCAGGTGGGAAATGGATGTATGTTTGGAACTCATCTCTTTTTCGGTGGTCATTGAAGTCATGGCCATGGATTCTGTCACTTAAGAGGGAGAGTGAAGTAGGAACAGAAGCAGACACCTAGGGCCCAACCTCGAAAAACTAACATTACATAGAGGTAAGGAAATGTATCTACAAAGGCAGAGAAGGACTAGCCAGAGAGTAGGAGAAAAACCAGAAGACTCTGGGTTACTTAATCAAAGAGAAAACTGTTTCAAGGAAGAGGAGTGGCCAGCAGGGTTGGATGCCGCTGAATGGTCAATTATGATGCCTGACAAAGGCCATGGCATTCAGTGACTGGCAAATCACTGATGCCCTAGAATTATGGGGCAGGGAAGTCAGATTGGGTTGAGAATAGAAAAGATATACACAACTTTTTAGAGAGGTCTGAGGGATCTTCAAAAGTTTGTGGACGCTTAGTTCTACTCTGAGGCCTCCTTCACATTCTCCTGAACATATCAATGTGTAATTATCAGAAAGAATCATGGCTTGCAATTAATTCCTAGGTGGATTTTTTCTTTTTCTTTAAGACGGAGTCTTAGGCCGGGCGCGGTGGCTCAAGCCTGTAATCCCAGCACTTTGGGAGGCCGAGACGGGCGGATCACGAGGTCAGGAGATCGAGACCATCCTGGCTAACATGGTGAAACCCCGTCTCTACTAAAAAATACAAAAAAACTAGCCGGGCGCGGTGGCGGGCGCCTGTAGTCCCAGCTACTCGGAAGGCTGAGGCAGGAGAATGGCGTGAACCCGGGAGGCGGAGCTTGCAGTGAGCAGAGATCCGGCCACTGCACTCCAGCCTGGGCGGCAGAGCGAGACTCCGTCTCAAAAAAAAAAAAAAACAAAAAGACGGAGTCTTGCTCTGTCACCCAGGCTGGAGTGCAGTGGTGGCATCTTGGCTCACTGCAACCTCCACCTCCTGAGTTGAAGAAATTCTCCTGCTTCTGCCTCCCAAGTAGCTGGATTATAGACACCTGGCACCACACATGGCTAATTTTGGTATTTTTTGTAGAGACAGGGTTTCACCATGTTGGCCAGGCTGGTCTCCAATTCCTGACCTCAAGTGATGTGCACACCTAAACCTCTCAATGGGCTGGGAGTACAGGCATGAGCCACTGGGCCCAGCCTGGATATATATTTTTTTCTTTTGAGGTAAGGTTTCCATCTGTCACCACCACTGGAGTACCATGGCACAATCACAGCTCACTGCAGCCTTGACCTTCTGGGTTCAGTTGACCCTCCCACATCAGCCTCCTGAGTAGCTGGGAATATAGGCAAAGGCCACCATGCCCAACTAACTTTTGTATTTTTTGTCAAGACAGGGTTTTCCCATGTTGCCCAGGCTATCTCAAACTCTTGGGCTCAAGCAGTCCGCCCACCTTAGCCTCGCAAAGTGCTGAGATTACAGGTATGAGCCACTGTGTCCAGCCTGATGGATTTTTTTTTTGAGACTGAGTCTCCCTCTGTCACCAGACTGGAGTGCAGTGGCGCAATCTCGGCCCACTGCAACCTCCGCCTCAGGGTTTCAAGTGATTCTCCTGCCTCAGCCTCCCGAGTAGCTGTGGAACTTCAAGCATGCGCCACCACGCCCAGCTAATTTTTGTATTTTTAATAGAGACAGGGTTTCGCCATGCTGGCCAGGATGGTCTCGATCTCTTGACCTTGTGATTCGTCCACCTCAGCCTCCCAAAGTGCTGATATTACAGGTGTGAGCCACGGCGCCCGGCCATGGACTTTTAAAAGAACAGACAATGGGTGCAGTGACTCACGCCTGTAATCCCAGCATTTTGGGAGGCCGAGGCAGGTGGACCACCTGAGGTCAGGAGTTCAAGACCAGCCTGGCCAACATGGTGAAACCCCATCTCTACTAAAAAATAGGAAAAAAAAAATAGCTGTGTGTTGTGGTATGCACCTGTAGTACAAACTACTCAGGAGGCTCAGGCAGGAGAATCGCTTGACCCTAGGAGGCAGAGGTTGCAGTGAGCAGAGATCACATCACTGCACTCCAGCCTGGGCAACAGAGCCAGACTCTGTCTCAAAAAAAAAAAAAGTTTGTGGAAAATAGACATAAAAGATAAAAAATATAAACTTACCATAAAATCCACCAAGGTCAAGACACTTTGGTAAGCAATGATACTAGCTATTTTTTTTTTTTCTTTTGCTCACAGCAATTAGATACTAGCCATTTTATCCATCCCCAAAGAACTGGCGTTCCTGGGAATTTACATTATTAACTGGAAAAAAAATGGTACCCTTTACAGATGTTTTATCATTAGGAAACCAAAAGAAGTTGGAAGGGGCTAAACCCCGACTGTAGGGTGAATGCCTACTGGTTTCCCATTGAAACTCTCTCAGAATTTCCCCCGTTTGATGAGAGGCAGGAGCAGAAGCTTTGCTATGGTAGAAAAGGACTCTCTGGTGAAGTTTTCCTGGGCATTTTTCTGCTAAAGCTTTGGCTTTCTCAAAACACTCTCATAATAAGCAGATGTTATTTTTCTTTGGCCCTCCAGAAAGTCAACAAGCAAAATTTCTCAAGCAGCTCAAAAAACTATTGCCATGACCTTTGCTCGTGACCAGACCACTTTTGCTTGGACTGGACCACTTCCACCTCTTCGGAGCCATTGCTTCAATTGTACTTTGTCTCCATAGTTGGAAAGCCACGTTTTACGTCCTGTTACACTTTCCCAATAGATGCTTCATGATCTGTTGGTTGGGGCAAAAGTAATTGTGGTTTTTGACATTCCTTTCAATGGCAAAAACTGCAATTAATTTTGTAGCAACCAATAGATCCTACTTGTTTACAATTTCCATTGAAAGCTCTGTTCTTTGCAGCTGATCTGGTTTTGGCACCCATCAAGTGGAAAGTTTGCTCAACTTTTAATTATTCATTCAGAATTCTGTAAGCTGAACCAGTTGTGATGTCTATGGTGATGGCTGTTGTTTCTGCTGTTAATCATTGGTCCTTCCAAATTAGGAAACAAAGAAGATTAATTTTTTTCCTCACAAATTGATGTGGATAACCTGCTGCTGCAGGCTTCATCTTCAGCATTGTCTGGTCCTTTCTTACTATTTATAAACTGCTGATTTATTTAGGTGCATTATCCCCATAAACTTTTGGTAAAGCATCAGTGATTTTACCATTCTTCCACCCTAACTTCACCCTAAATTTGATGTTTGTTGTTCCTTCAATTTTAGCAGAATTCATTTTGCTCTGATTGGAGCTCTTTTCAAACTGATGACTTCTCCTTTTTAATGACTCAAACTAGATCCTGTTGAGACATTTTATAACGCGTTAGTACCAGTTTGTTTTGGTGCAAAAAGATTTTATTTTTGAGATGGAGTCTCACTCTGTCACCCAGGCTGGAGTGCTGTGGTGCGATCTCAGCTCACTGCAACCTCACCTCCCGAGTTCAAGCGATTCTCCTCCCTCAGCCTCCTGAGGAGCTGAGAACACAAGTGTGAACCATCATGCCTGGCTGATTTTTCTGTTTTTCAGTAGAGACGAGGTTTCACCATGTTGGCCAGGCTGGTATTGAACTCCTGACCTCAAGTGATCCACCAGTCTCAGCTTCCCAAAGTGCTGGGATTACAGGGGTGAGTCGCCACGCCCAGCCCTCAAAAAGATTTTGCAATCCATGCATAGTTTCTTGATAATACACATTTTCCATGGACTTTCTGAAGACTTCTCATATGGCTGTTGATATGGTTGGGCTCTGTGTCCCCACCCAAATCTTCTCTTGAATTATAATCCTTATGTGTCAAGGGAGGAAGTTGGTGGGAGGTGATTGGATTAGAAGGCCAGTTTCCCCCATGCTGTCCTCCTGATAGTGAGTGAGTCACACCAGATCTGATGGTCTTAAAAGTGGCAGTTTTTCCTATGCTCGCAATTTACCTCTTGCCTGCTGTCAAATGTAAGACATGCCTGCTTCACCTTCTGCCATAATTGTAAATTTCCTGAGGCCTCCCAAGTCATTCGAAACTGTGAGTCAATTAAACCTCTTCTCTTTGTATACTACCCAGTCTTGGGTATTTCTTTCTACCACTGTGAAAACAGACTAACACAGCTGTGAAAGAAATGGAGATACATAGGTTAATGGTGTTAATGAAGCATTATTTTTTTTTTTTTTTTTTTTTTTTTTTTGAGACGGAGTCTTGCTCTGTCACCCAGGCTGGAGTGCAGTGGCCGGATCTCAGCTCACTGCAAGCTCTGCCTCCCGGGTTCACGCCATTCTCCTGCCTCAGCCTCCTGAGTAGCCAGGACTACAGGCGCCGCCACCTCGCCCGGCTAATTTTTTGTATTTTTTAGTAGAGACGGGGTTTCACCAGGTTAGCCAGGATGGTCTCGATCTCCTGACCTCATGATCCGCCCGTCTCGGCCTCCCAAAGTGCTGGGATTACAGGCTTGAGCCACCGCGCCCGGCCTAATGAAGCATTATTTTAAATATGAGAAAGTAAGTATGTTTAGAAGCCAAAGGGAAAGCTTTAAAAGGATGAATACCCAAGAGAAAGAGACTACTAATAGTGTAGGCTTCCTGCAAAGGCAGGTGAAAATGGAAGCCAAGATAAAGATTAGAGGAGTTGGCCTTAAGAGAAGCAATTCTCCTGAACCACCAGGCGTGAGTTGACATTCCTTGCCTCTTTGTCTAGCCTGTTGCCAGCCATCTCAAGGCAGTTTTCATATCAGCACCTCCCTCTTTTGTTCTACTTGCCTTGCCGGTCCAGCTCTGGATAATCCACCCATCCCCACCCCACCCTCTTAAATTTCTTCCACTCGCTCATTCCTTTAGCAAACATGTCCCAATCACTGACTGTGTGCCAGGCCCTGGGGTCAAGGATTCAAATAAGTCCTTGTGCGTGTGGAACTCATGTTTCAGTATTGGCAAGAGACAAATAGCCATAATCAGATCATGATGCACAATGTCAGAAGGGTTGTAGTAGCACAGGGTGTTGTGGGAGCCTCCTGCCCCTAAGCTGCAAGTGTTGCTGGAGAAAATCCCTCCAAGATCAACTGGTGAAACCACAGGAGGGCCCTCCCTCCTGCTAAGCAATTTTTACCATCAGTCTTGAATTGCTGTCCTTTCCCCAGCGCCACCTTTCTTCTACTTTGCTCCCTTGCTCTCCTTTCTTATGTTGCAGGCAAGGGGGGTGAGGACCACTACCTCATAAAGCATAATTTCATGTCCTTAATAACTATAGGCCAGGCACAGTGGCTCAACCCTATAAGCCCAGCACTTTGGTAGGCTGAGGCAGGCAGATGACTTGAGGTCAGCAGTTGGAGACCAGCTGGGCCTACATGGCGAAACCTCATCTCCCAGCATTTCGGAGGCCAAGACGGGAGGATCACTTAATGTCAGGAGTTTGAGACCAGCCTGGATAACATAGGGAGACCCCATCTCTACTAAAAATTTAAAAACTTAGCCCAGTGTGGTAGTGCCTGCCTGGAATCCCAGCTACTAGGGAGCTGAGGTGGGAGGATCGCTTGAGTTTGGAATGTCGAGACTGCAGTGAGCCACAATTGTGCCACTTGCACTTCAGCCTGGGTGACACAGTGAGATGATGTCTCTTAAAAAAAAGAAGTTGAACCAGGTTTATAAAATAATAATTATAAAATGGTTGCTTTTCTTTGGAGATGGAGAGAGGAAATGGGCAAGTTGTCATTTACCAGGTCCTCACATTTTTGGTCTTAAATTACTGGGCTTTAGTATATATTAATATATATAAGATATGACCTGAAAATCCCATTTAAAGCTTAGTAGCATTGTTGTAATAGTAACATATTTCATTATACTTCAGGATCATCCAGGGACGCAGCTTTACCATCCAGGAGCTCGAAGCCGAGGTCGATTCTGGTGCCCTGATGGCAGCACCAATCTGGAGATTCAGCAGTAGAAAGAAAGCAAGCAGGAAAGTGATATTAACCATAGAAAAGGAGGAGGAGAGGAGGGATAAGTCCAGATGGCCTTAGGTGTCCTGACTGTCTAGACAGCCAAAGAGCACATGTTAAGCAACCCAGAAGTGCCTTCAGGGCAAAGAATAGAGAGAAAGGGGGTTGCTGTGCTGGTGGGGTACACTGCAGAGGAGTAAGTTTTGCATCAAAGCAGGAATCTGATCAGAGGTTCGAATTGGAAGTACAATTTCATTGCTTTTGCAATTTCTACAAATTAATTTTAGTCTCAGAAAAAGCTAATGGCAAGGACATGCATTGCAGTTTGCAGGGGAAAATGTCAAGTGAGGACTTCATCACATATGACACGAGAGAAAAGTAAGAGCTGGTTCTAAAATCAAAAGCTGTTGTTCATCCCGAATTGAATTTTCTTTTCATTTTTTTTCTTTTTTTGAGACAGGGTATCACTCTGTTGCCCAGCCTGGAGTACAGTGGCACAATGTTGGTTCACTGCAACCTCCACCTCCTGGGTTCAAGTGATTCTCCTGCCTCAGCCTCCCGAGTAGCTGGGATTACGGTGCCCGCCACCATGCCTGGCTAATTTTTGTATTTTAGTAGAGATGGGGTTTCACCACATTGGCCATGCTAGTCTTGAACTCCTGACCTCAGGTGATCCCCCCACTTCGGCCTTCCAAAGTGCTGGGATTACAGGTATGAGCCACCGTGCCCATCTGTTCCAATCTAGTTCTATTGCATTGTTGATGATAACTGATGACTTTGGGAAGTGTAGAAGCAACAAGCATGTCCTTGTAGTATAAGTACAGTGACAGATAGAACAAACTTTTGTTGGTGCAGAAATTTAAATAGTCATGTCACTTCTGCATCTAATGTCCTAAAGTTTAAGAATTAGTTTTAGTTTTTGTTTGCTTACATGAGCTTAGCATGAAGAATATTTTGAAACATCTGCTTTATCTTCAGCTTTTTTTCTATTAAGAGGTGAAATGTAGTCCTTGTTTGATTCTTGACAATCCAGTGTGTGTTTGATCTTAGGTCTCATGATCTGAGTGCATACCCTCTCCAGGAAGGAAACTGCACCAATGTCTGTTCCTGTTAAATAGCAACTTTTAGTCTCAGCTTGTTTTGTTTTGATGTCAATAAATAGTAACAGCATTCAAGTGTGAAGCTAAGTGTGTTTATTAACTTCACTAAATAGCTGTTATATTTGAGAAATTAAATTTTTGATACTGAATTAACCTCTGGGGAATTTCAAAAGTGCATGAATGATATTAGTTTCTGCTTTCACTGGCATGCCTTTGTTTTGTCCACCAGGGAAAAATCAGTTCATGGTTCGCTCCTATATTAAGCCTGATATTGTTTGGCTGTGTCCCCACCCAAATCTCATTTTGAATTCATACATGTTGTGTGAGGGACCCAGTGGGAGGTAATTGAATAATGGGGGCAGGTCTTTCCTGTGTTGTTCCCATAGTAGTGAAGAAGTCTCACAAGATCTGATTGTTTCATAAAGAGGAGTTCCCCTGCACAAGCTCTTTTTGTCCTGCTGCCATCCATGTAAGACATGACTTGCTCCTCCTTGCCTTCTGCCATGATTGTGGGGCCTCCCTACCCATGGGGAACTGTGAATCCATTAAAGCCTCTTTTTCATTCCAGTTTCAGATATGTCTTTTTGTTTTGTTTTGTTTTGTTTTGTTTGAGACAAGGTCTTACTCTGTCACCCAGGCTGGAGTGCAGTGGTGCAATCTCGACTCACTGAAACCTCCGCCTCCCAGATTTAAGCACTTCTCCTGCCTCAGCCTCCCTAGTAACTGAGATTACAGCCATCTGCCACCACACCTGGCCAAATTTTGTATTTTTAGTAGAGACGGGGATTCACCATGTTGGCCAGGCTGGTCTTGAACTCCTGACCTCAGGTGATCCACTGCCTCAGCCTCCCAAAGTGCTGGGATTACAGGCTTGAGCCACTGCACCCAGCCTCGGGTATGTCTTTATCAGCAGTGTGAAAACAAACTAATAATACAGGCTGTTCTTGCATTGTTATAAATACCTGGCCGGGGCCAGGGGCAGTGGCACATGCCTGTAATCCCAGCACTTTGGGAGGCCGAGGCGGGCGGATCACAAGGTTAGGAGTTCGAGACCAGCCTGGTCAACATGGTGAAACCACGTCTCTACTAAAAATACAAAAAATTAGCTGGGCATGGTGGCACATACTTGTAGTCCCCAGCTACTCAGAAGGTGGAGGCAGAGTAATCACTTGAACCCAGGAGGTGGAGGTTGCAGTGAGCCAAGATGGTGTCACTGTACTCCAGCCTGGGTGACAGAGTAAGACTTCATCTCAAAATAAATAAATAAATAAATAAATAAAGGAGAAATACCTGGCCAGGCACAGTGGCTCCCGCCTGTAATCCCAACTCTTTGGAAGGCTGAGATGGGCGGATCACTTCAGGTCAGGAGTTTGAGAAGAGGCTGGCCAAAATGGTGAAATCCTGTCTCTACTAAAAATATAAAAATTAGCCGGGCATGGTGGCAGGCGCCTGTAATCCCAGCGACTCAGGAGGCTGAGGCTGGAGAATCACTTGAACCCAGGAGGTGGAGGCTGCAATGAGCCAAGATTGCACCACTGCACTCCAGCCTGGGCAACAGAATGAGACTCTGTCTCAGAAATAAATAAATAAATAAATAAATGAATACCTGAGACTGGGTAATTTATAAGAAAAGAGATTTAATTGGCTCCCAGTTCTGCAGGCTGTATAGGAAGTGTGGCACTGGTATCTGCTCAGGTTTTGGGAAAGCCTCAGGGAGCTTTTACTCATGGCGGAAGGTGAAGCAGGAGCAGACATCCCACATCACAGAGTGAGCAAGGGAGTGAGTGCGGGGAGGAGATGCCACACTTTACAACAACCAGCTCTGTAAGCACTCACTATGGAGAGGACAGCACCAAGCCATGAGGGATCTGCCCCATAACCCAAACACCCCACCAGGCCCCACCTCCAACACGGGATTATATTTCCATGAGATTTAGGTGGGAACAAATATCCAAACCACATCAACTATTCTGGTCCCATAAGAACAAAATGTTGACCCAGCACAGTGGCTCATGCCTGTGATCCCAGCACTTTGGGAGGCCAAGGCAGGTGGATCACCTGAGGTCAGGGGTTCGAGATCAGCCTGGCCAACATGGTGAAACCCTGTCTATACTAAAAATACAAAAAATTAGCCAGGCGTCGTAGTGGGCGCCGGTAATCTCAGCTACTCGGGAGGCTGAGGCAGGAGAATCACTTGAACCTGGGAGGTGGAGGTTGCAGTGAGCCGAGATCATGCCATTGCACTCCAGCCTGGGCAACAGAGTGAGACTCTGTTAAAAAAAAAAAAAAAAAAAAAAAAAGCCCAGGCGTGGTGGCTCGTGCCTGCAATCCCGGCACTTTGGGAGGCTGAGGCGGGTGGATCACCTGAGGTCAGGAGTTCAAAACCACCCTGGCCGACATGTCGAAACCCCATCTCTACTAAAAATACAAAAATTAGCTGGGCATGGTGGCAGGCGCCTGTAATCCCAGCTACTCGGGAGGCTGAGGCAGGGAAATCTCTTGAACCCGGGAGGTGGAAGTTGCAGTGAGCCAAGATCACGCCACTGCACTCCAGCCTGGGCAGCAAGAGTGAAACTGTGTCAAGAAAAGAAAGGGAGGGAGGGAGGGAGGGAGGGAGGGAGGGAGGGAGGGAGGGAAGGAAGGAAGGAAGGAAGGAAGGAAGGAAGGAAGGAAGGAAGGAAGGAAGGAAGGAAGGAAGGAAGGAAGGGTTGTGGGGCAGCATTAAGGGCCCACTTTAAGTTAATGGTCATGAACTTGAAGCAAGACTAGTTGGTTTCCTCCAGCCTCATTCGGCTGCCAGAGGTACAAGTTGTTGAGTAAGAGAAGAATTGGACTTACCAGGGTTAGGGCTTCACCAATTGAGTACAAGTAAAGGCAAAGTGTGTATGGACAAGGTGAATGTTTGATGCAATTTAAGCTAAGTAAGGAGGGAAGAGTTGTCACAAAGGGGTGGCAGAGAGAAAAGAGAAAAGGTGATAGGGATTGATGGCTCATCAATGGATGAATGGCCCCAGCGAGGTGGAAATAGCCTTAGTGTCGGGGCACTAGAGGAAGTGAACTGCAAGGAAAGGAGGTGGTGATAAGAGAATGGGAGAATGCCCTGGTCAAATGTTTGACAGGAGCAGGTGGCTGGGGTGTGGTGGACAAAATCATTGGAGGAGAGAAGGCCAAGGGTCTGGAAGTATCTACATGAATATTGAAATCACCAAGAACTGTGACAGAAGTAGTGTTTGAGAGAGTGACAGTGAGCCAGGAGCTAAATTTGCAAGGAATGAGAGGGAGAGACTCAAAGGACTAGTAGGTGACTGCAACAACAACAAAAGAGCATCATTGGCCGGGCACGGTGGCTCGTGCCTGTAATCCCAGCACTTTGGGCGGCTGAGGCGGGCAGATCACCTGAGGTCAGGAGTTGGAGACCAGCCTGGGCAACATGGCAAAACCCCGTCTCTACTAAAAATACAAAAATTAGCTGGACATGGTGGTGGGTGTCTGTAATCCCAGCTACTCAGGAGGCTGAGGCAGGAGAATTGCTCGAACCTGGGAGGCGGAGGTTACAGTGAGCCAAGATTGTGCCATTGCACCCCAGCCTAGGCGACAAGAGCAAGACTCTGTTTCAAAAAAAAAAAAAGCATAATTGTAACAGCCCCCACAAGTCTTCTTGTTTCCACTATCCCCATCTACTATCCATACAGCTGGCCAAAGGATCTTTCTAAAATACTTACATAATTGGCCAGGGGCGGTGGCTCATGCCTGTAATCCCAGCACTTTGGAAGGCCGAGGTGAGATCGCTTGAAGTTAGGAGTTCAAGACCAGCCTGGACAATATGGTGAGACCCCGTCTCTACAAAAAATGCAAAAATTTAGGTGTGTCAGCACGCGCCTATAGTCCCAGCTACTTGGGGGCCTGAGGTTGGAGGATGGCTTGAGCTGGGGAGGTGGGGGTTGCAGGGAACTGACAATACACCACTGCACTCCAGCCGGGGTGATAGAGCAAGACCCTGCCTCCAAAAACAACAACAAATATATAATTGCCACTTATTCTTACCCTTTTAAAAGCTTTCAAGGCTCCCAATTGCCTTTAGCAGTAATTTTGAAAATCCACCCTCAAACAAGAAGTGTCAGGCCAAACAATGAAGATGTAAACTGCCCTGTGAATCTGTTTTTTGATGTTGTCTCTTTGATGTATTAGCGTTTGTTCATTCATTCACCAAATATTTACTGAGCATGTACTATGTGTCAGGCACTGTTCCAGGCTCAGGGAATACAGCAGTGAACAAAATACACAATCCATGACCTCATGGAGCTTACATTGTAGGGAGGGAGTCAAACAATACATAAATAAAATATATGTTATCTCAGGTAAGTAATATGGAGAAAAATAAAGCAGTAGTAGGGGTAGGGAGTGCTGAGTGGGGGTCAGGGGTTGCAATTTTCTTTTTAGATAGAGTCTCACTCTGTCACCCAGGCTGGAGTGTAGTGGCTCAATCACTGCTGACTGCAGCCTCAAACTCCCCAGTCTCAGGTGAGCCTCCCACCTCAGCCCCCTGAGTAGCTGGGACTATAGGCATGTGCTATCACACCCGGCTAATTTTTGTATTTTTCTTGTAGAGGCAGAGGTCTCACCATGTTGCCCAGGCTGGTCTCAAACTCCTGGGCTCAAGCGATCTGCCTGCCTTGGCCTCCCAAAATGCTGGGATTATAGGTATGAGCCACTGTGCCTGACCTGGGGGTTGCAATTTTACTTTATTTTATTTTATTTTTGAGACGGAGTGTCCCTCTGTCGCCCAGACTGGAGTGGAGTGGTGTGATCTTGGCTCACTGCAACCTCCACCTCCCGAGTACCGGTTCAAGCAATTCTCCTGCCTAAACCCCCCAAGTAGCTAGGATTACAGGCACGCACCACCATGCCCAGCTAATTTTTTGTATTTTTAGTAGAGATGGGGTTTCACCATGTTGGCCAGGTTGGTCTTGAACTCCTCACCTCGTGATCTGCCTCCCCCCGGCCTCCCAAACTGCTGGGATTACAGGCGCGAGCCATTGCACCCGGCCGAGTTGCAATTTTAAATAGATAGAGTGATTAGGGAAAGCCTCACTGAGAAGGTGACATTGGAAAAAAGACCTGAGACTGATGAAGGAAGCCATGAAGGCGTGGGGACATCTAGGGGAAGAGCTTCCAGGTAGAGAGAAGAGCAAGTGCAAAGGCCCTGAGCTGAAAACTGCCCAGTATGGCCGAAGCCCAGTGAACTGATGGTGAAAGCAGTGGGGGATGAGGTCGCAGTGGGGGATGAGGTCACAGATGTGAGGTGGAAGAGGCTGATGTGGAAGCATATGCCTGTTGTGAGAACTTGGATCTTTAATTTTTTTCTTCTTTTTACATTTTTTTGGAGATAGAGTCTTGCTCTGTTGCTTAGGCTGGAGTGCAGTGGTGTGATCTCACCTTACTGCAGCCTTGACCTTCCAAGCTCAAGCAATCCTCCCACCTCAGCCTCCTGAGTAGCTGAGACCACAGGTGTGTGCCCCGACATCCAGCTAATTTTTTAACTTTTTGTAGAGACAGGGTCTCCCTATGTTGCCCAGGCTGGGGCACTTAGATATTTACTGGAGTGAAATGAGCCATTAAGAACCACTAAGTAGGCCAGGCACAGTGGCTCATGCCTGTAATCCCAGCACTTTGGGAGGCAGAAGGGGGCAGATCCCTTGAGCTCAGGAGTTCAAGACCAACATGGCCAACATACACCCCCATCTCTATTAAAAACACAAAAATTAGCCAGGTGTGGTGGCATGCACCTGTAGTCCCGGCCACTTGAGAGGCTGAGGGAGGAGAATCACTTGAACTCAGGAGGTGGAGGTTGCAGTGACCTGAGATCATGCCACTGTGCTCCAGCCTAGGTGATAAAGCAAGACTTAGTCTCAAAAAGGTAAAAAATAAAAAGGAGCCACTAAATACAGTGACATGAGGCTGGGCGCAGTGGCTCATCCCTGTAATCCCAGCACTTTGGGAGGCTGAGGCGGGGAGATCATAAGGTCAGGAATTCGAGACCAGCCTGGCCAACATGATGAAACCCCATCTCTACTTAAAAAAAAAAAAAAAAAAAAAATACAAAAAATTAGCTCAGTGTGGTGGCGTGTGCCTGTAATCCCAGTTACTCAGGAGGCTGAGGCAGGAGAATTGCTTGAACCCGGGAGGTGGAGGTTGCAGTAAGCCAAGATCACACCATTGCACTCCAGCCTGGGCGACAGGGCAAGACTCGGTCTCAAAAAAAACAAAACAAAACAAAAACACAGTGACATGATCAGGCTTAGGTTTTAACAGGGACATTGACTGCTGTGTTGAGAAGAAACTGTAGAGGGGCAGGGCCAGACGAAGGGGGAAGAGTTTGGAGGATTTTGCAGTAATCCAAGTGAGAGATGAACCACGGTGGGGGAAATGAGAAGCACTGAATTCGAGATACATTTTTGAGAGCTTACAGGATTTGCTAAGAGATTGGATTAAGGGTGTAACAGAAAGAGAAGACTCAAGGGTGGGTTTCTATATAAAATGGCCTTTAAAACAAAGAGCCATTCTGTTAAAGAAGTCTGCAAATTACACTGGGCGCGGTGGCTCATGCCCGTAATCCCAGCACTTTGGGAGGCTGAGGCGGGTGGATCACTTGAGGTCAGGAGTTTGAGACCAGCCTGGTCAACATGGTGAAACCCGTCTCTACTAAAAATACAAAAATTAGCCAGGCGTGGTAGCATGTGCCTGTAATCCCAGCCACTTGGGAGGCTGAGGCAGGAGAATCACTTGAACCCAGGAGGTGGAGGTTGCAGTGAGTGGAGATAATGCCATTGCACTCCAGCCTAGGCGACGGAGTGAGAC
Organism: Theropithecus gelada; assembly: GCF_003255815.1. Lineage (NCBI taxonomy): Eukaryota > Metazoa > Chordata > Mammalia > Primates > Cercopithecidae > Theropithecus > Theropithecus gelada. The sequence goes on along the minus strand of NC_037689.1, from coordinate 117,266,708 downwards.
TCCATCTCAAAAATAAATAAATACATACATACATAAAAAGAAGTCTGCAAATTGTTGGTCCCCAGGATAAATCTCAGACTCCTCGGCTGGCTCTGGGAAGCCCTGGATACCTGTTCTCAGCATCTACACCTTTGTAAATATAATCGTCTCTCAGTATACATGAAGGATTGGTTCCAGGATCCCTTTAACACCAAAATCCACTGATGTCCAAGACCTTTATATAAAATGATGTAATATTTGCATATAACCTACACACATCCTCCTCTATAAATCATCTCTTGTTTACTTATAATACCTAATGTAGGCCGGGCGCGGTGGCTCACGCCTGTAATCCCAGCACTTTGGGAGGCCGAGGCGGGCGGATCACGAGGTCAGGAGATCGAGACCATCCTGGCTAACATGGTGAAACCCCGTCTCTACTAAAAATGCAAAAAATTAGCCGGGCGAAGCGGCGGGCGCCTGTAGTCCCAGCTACTCGGGAGGCTGAGGCAGGAGAATGGCGTGAACCCGGGAGGCGGAGCTTGCAGTGAGCCGAGATCGCGCCACTGCACTCCAGCCTGGGCGACTAAGCGAGACTCTGTCTCAAAAAAAAAAAAAAAAAACAAAAAACAAATACCTAATGTAGTGTAAATGCTATGTAAATAATTGTTATACTGTACTGTTTTTCATTTGTATTTATTTTTAGAGATAGGGTCTCACTACATTGCCCAGGCTTGGCTTGCACCCCTGGGATCGAGCAATCCTCCTGCCGCAGCCTCCCAAGTAGCTAGGACTACAGGTGCATGCTGCCACACCTGTCTGTATTTGTATTATTTTTTTATTGCTGCATTATTTTTTTCCAACTTTTTTTTTTTGAGACAGGGTCTCACTGTATTGCCCAGGCTGGAGTGCAGTGGCACAATCATGGCTCACTGTAGCCTCGAACTCCTGGGCTCAAGTGATCCTCCCTTCTCACCTTCCAAGTAGCCAGAGCTACGGGCACATGCCACCACTCCTGGTGGCTAAATTTTGTATTTTTTGTAGAGATAGAGTCTCACTATGTTGTCCAGGCTGATCTAAAACTCCTGGCCTCAACTCTTTCTCCTTCCTCAGCCTCCCAAAATGCTGGGATTACAGATGTTAGCCACTGCACCTGGCCCCTGCTTTGCTTTTCTTGATGACACATCCTTCTGATGTGCCATGTAATTTATATATTTGTGTCTAACATGTCACTATAATTAAACTCAATGAGGGCAGAGTTTTTTTTTTTAGGCTTGTATTTTGAAATAATAATAGATTCACAAGAAGTTGCAAAGAAAGGGTCTGAGAGGCCCTGTGTACCCTTTATCTAGTTTTCCCCAGTGTTTGCATCTTGCATAACTATAGTACAATATCACAACCAGGAAATTCACGTTGGCACAGTCCACAGAGCTTATTCAGATTTCACCAGTTATACATATATTCATCGGGGCAGGGTGGGCAGGGGGGAGTTGTATAGAATTCTTTTTTTTTTTTTTTTTTTTTTGAGAGAGAGTCCCGCTCTGTCACCCAGGCTGGGGTGCAGTGTCACAATCTCGGCTCACTGCAACCTCCACCTCCTGGGTTCAAGTAATTCTCTCTGTCTCAGCCTCCCGAGTAGCTTAGACTACAGGCACGCACCACTATGCCCAGCTAAATTTCTTTGTTTGTTTTTGTTTTGTTTTGAGACAGAGTCTCGCTCTGTCACCCAGGCTGGAGTGTAGTGGTGCGATCTCGGGTCTCTGCAGCCTCTGCCTCCTGGGTTCAAGCCATTCTCCTGCCTCAGCCTCCTGAGTAGCTGGGATTACAGGCGCACGCCACCACGCCTGGTTAATTTTTTTGTATTTTTAGTAGAGACAGGGTTTCACCATGTGGGCCAGGCTGGTCTTGAACACCTGACCTCAGGTGATACACTCACCTCAGCCTCCCAAAGTGCTGGAATTACAGACATAAGTCACCACACCTGGCAAATTCTATCACATGTGTAGCTTTGTGTAATTCCCACCACAAAAAAATCCAGAACCATACCATTGCCACCAGATTCCAAGAGGGCAGGGATATTTGGTCAGATTTGTTTGCTCCTGTACCCCCAGCACGAAGACCCAAACCAGACAGAGTAGGTTCTCAAAATGTGTGGAGTTGAAACGGCAGTAGAAGGTAGTGGTGACAGCACAGACTCTGAAGCCTGAACTACCTGAGTCTGAGTACTGGCTGTGCAACATAGTAGTTGTGTGACCCTGGGCATACAACTTAATCTGTCCCTGCTGCACTTCCCTCTTCTGTAAAATGAGGATAAATAACCGTACTTACCTTGTAGTGTTCTGGCGAGGATTCAAAGGGTCACTGGTAAGACATGGTAAGCTCATAGTGAGGCTTGAATTAATACATGCAGGCACATAGTAACTATCAAGCCCCATAAGCAACATTCACTGTTACTGTCATCCTTTTGTATCACAACAGAACAGATAGTGCTAAGAGCCACAAGAAAGATACAAATAAACTATTAGAACAATGTTGAAGGGGTGGTGATTTCCAGCTAAGGGGAAGAGACAGCATTTGAATTCGGCCTTAGAAGGTGACTGGTGGTTTCATGAGCTAAATTATGTTCCCCCAAAATTCATGTGTTGAAGCCCTAATCCCCAGGGCCTCAGAATGTGAATTGAGGCCGGGCACGGTAGCTCACTCCAGTAATCCCAGCACTTTGGGAGGCCGAGGCGGGTGGATCACTTGAGGTCAGCAGTTCGAGACCGGCTTAGCCAACATGGTGAAACTCAGTCTCTACTAAAAATGCAAAATTTAGCTGGGCGTGGTAGGGCGTGCCTATAATCCCAGCCACTCAGAAGGCTGAGGCAGGAGAATCACTTGAACCCGGGAGGCGGAGGTTGCAGTGAGACAAGATTGTGCCATTGCACTCCAGCCTGGGCAATAAAAGGAGACTCAGTCTTGAAAAAAAAAAAAAAGAAAAGAAAGAAAGAAATCTGTGCTATAGTAATATATGGGCTTCTTAACATAGTTCTATTTGTGAACTTAATAAGTAATATAATTTAAAGGAAGTGAGTGTGTAAATAATGTCTGGAGACATCTGCATCAACTGTAATGTAATATGAAGCCATCTATGATTTCTATTAGTGACCAAGTCACAAGTACTGCTAATGCCACTGAGGTCTGTTGCCTACATTCGTAAATAAAGAAAGCATTAAATTTCATTAAATTTGGTGGAAATAAAGTTGTATTTTCCCATTCAAGTTCATGGGATCCTCTGAATTCTATACATGGACTCTTGTGGACTCCAGGTTAAAAACCCTTTCTGTGATCCATTGGTGCAAAAATGCTTGAGATGACTGCAAATATACGTGGAGGTTTTTGCTTTTATTTATTTACTTTTTCCTTTTTGAAATGGAGTTTTGCTCTTGTTGCCCAGGCTGGAGTACAGTGGCGCTCGGCTCACTGCAACCTCCGCCTCCCAGGTTCAAGCAATTCTCCTGTCTCAGCCTCCCGAGTAGCTGAGATTACAGCGCCGACCACCACGCCTGGTTAATTTTTTTGTATTTTTAGTAGAGACAGGGTTTCACCGTGTTGGCCAGGCTGGTCTCCAACTCCTGACTTCAAGTAATCCGCCCGCCTAGGTCTCCCAAAGTGATGGGATTACAAGCGCGAGCCACCACGCCCGGCTTATTTTTATATTTATTTTATTTATTCATCAAAAATGAAAGGTTTTTGCTTTTAAACGGGGAAAAGGATTAAAACGGGGAACACTAGCATCCCAAACGCATGTCATTAATTATTGTACAGCTTGCCAAAGGCGGGATACAATGTCAGGCTGGACTTCTTAGCAGCCAAGGAAGAGGTTCTGTCCCTAACTTTCTGAGTTGAAAACTTTGATTGGCAACCTTTCGCCTAGTCGAAAACCCCAAGTGTCTAGGCTTACATAAGCGTCCACGTGGTCCAACCCCCTCTAACTTCTCCTGCTTCCTCCGACACGACTGTCCCGTCCCACACCTTCCAGCCAGGCCGGAATGACTCGTAGCCCTCCGGGAAAATGGCACTTGCTCTCCGCCTGCCCAGCTCCGATCCGGCGTTCCCAGTCCCTGGCGCCCGGAGGTGACGGTCGCTTCCCCTGCCCTCTCTTAGGGTTAGTCCCGCCCAATCGACTCCTTAGGTTTTCGGAAGGGCTTCTACTTTGGCATTTATCACGGGCTGTCTGCCTCACTTGCAAAGCAGGGTGCCCCTAGCACACAGCCGGGCCCCTCGGGGAACCCACTTAGGGAAGCGAAGCAAAGCGAATTGCATTTGGCAGGAACCAGCGCTCTTTCCCACGGCGCCATGGGAGCGCACCGGTGGGCACAGAAAGCACTAGGAAGAGGCGGTCGGCGAATAGCGTCACCTCCTAAGCTCCGCCCATCAGAAGCGCCTTCTAAGCTCGTTCTTCCGCCTGCTTCCCCCCTCTTTTCCTTTCTCCGCCATCGTGGTGTGTTCTTGCCTCCACTTCTCGCCATGGTAAGTCCATCGGCCCCCATCGGCCGCAGGGTGGCTTCCCAAACACCCGAGGCCGCTGCCACGAAATGCCTGGGCCGCGCGGGGCGTCGAGGGGCTGGTGCCTTTTAAAGGCTTTTTCAAGAAAAGCTCCAGTTCGGCCACTGTTGTCTTCCTCGGCCTGGAGGGAAGCTAATGAGCCAGCGAGCAACCTGGAGAGGGGCGGGCTGCGCTGCGGCCGCGGATTCAAGGGGACTCTTTCTTTGCCGGGCCGCTGCCGAGTCGGGCAGGGATTCCGGTTTCCCTTCGCTTGTAGCGAACTCTGGTTCTGGAGGCGAGGGTTGGGAGGTAGCAGCCACCCCCGAAATCGTGACCTGACTGTGGGCTGCCCGTGGCACGCGCAACGTGGAGGGCAATCAGGAGGGTAATGTGGGCTACTGGTTTTCGAAAAGGGTTTAAGCTTGGCGTGGAGAAGCGAACCACATTTTTAGATCCCAGGACTTTTGTTTAGAGGACGTTTATTCAGAGACTTGAGCGTCACCCCGTGGAAGCGCCTAGAACAAGGGGTGTTTTGTGAACCCGTATGTCATTCTGGCCTTCTTAGTAAATGGCAGTAGCGAACTGGTCACTCTTTACTGGGAAATGTGAAATGTTGATTTCCAGATGTGGAGGCGATAAGTACTGATATTTTGTCACTTGTCAAGTAATAGTTTATTACTTGACAAGATTTAAAACTGCTACTGTGGGGGGGGGGGGGGGGGTGTAATCTTTGCCTTCTTTGTATTGGCTCCCATTATTATGCAAGGGTATGTTCTTTCAGGTTGGCCAGGCATTCAACCTGCATCCGTGCCCTTTTTGCGAGATTATTCTGTACATTTGGGGGAGTATTGGGGTTGGCCTTAGATGACTGAAGTTCTTTATGAGAGCCAAAAGATGCAACTAGAAACTGAGACAGTCATCGTCGGAAAAGTGACATTTCATTTCTTTTTAAATTTAAAAGTTTATTTTTGTAGCAGTGAAAATTAGCAGTAGGGATAGAGTTACGATTAATACCGAAATGGTGAGTAGATCCTCTGAACGTCAGCAGGGACTTTCCCTAAGTCTTAATTACCCTCCCAATGACACTTGAAAAGTATGTACCCCTATTTTACAAAGTAGAGCACTGAGATTCCTTGACTTGCAAATGGTAGATGGTTCTGTTTGACTCAAAGCCAAGTTCCCTCGCCATTCCCAGTGTGGTCGTCTGAGTCCTTGGGGGACTGCAGGGTAAACTGAAAGGTAGCCTCTGGCTGTGGAGCAGAGAGGACCTGGGTTTCAATTCTGGTTCTGCACATTGATGCTCTGATTTTGTGCATGTTTCTTAACCTCCTGATTCCACTTATTTAATTTGAACAATAGAAACTGTGGTATCTGCCTCCAGAGAAGTTGTGAGGGTCAGAGACTTGCTTGGTTTGATGGCTTAGCGTTGAGAAGATTTTGGGGCTGGGGTATGTGTTAAGCACTCAAATGTTGGTTTGAAGGAGTTCTTGACTTTGACTCATTCAGTCAGTCTCTAATATCAATGTCTAAATTGATTGCATTTTCTTCCCAGTCTTCTCACAAGACTTTCAGGATTAAGCGATTCCTGGCCAAGAAACAAAAGCAAAATCGTCCCATTCCCCAGTGGATTCGGATGAAAACTGGAAATAAAATAAGGTAAGACCTCCATCATACTGCTTGTATTTTGCTAAATGTAAGAGCCACTGTACCTGGCCAAGGTTACTTTTTGAGTATAAATACATGATTAAAATTGCTTGCAGTCCAATCCACCCTCTGACAGCATTCTCAAATTCCTTTCTAAAAACATGCTTCCTTTGTTTCTGCACTGCATCCAGGCCACAGCTGGGCTTATGGGCAGACAGTTTTCCAATACTTGTTAATTGCCTGGTTATCTTCAGTGTGAGCTAGGTCATAAGGTGGAAGGCTGCCTTATACACATCCTGGTGGAGAAGGTCCAGTCAGTGTTTTTAGGCTTTTGTTTTTGTATTTTGTTTTTTTTCGAGATGGATGGAGTCTCGCTCTGTTTCCCAGGCTGGAGTGCAGTGGCACAATCTTGACTCACTGCAACCTCTGCCTCCCAGGTTCAAGTGATTCTTCTGCCTCAGCCTTCGGAGTAGCTGGGACTATAGGCATGTACCCAGCTAAGTTTTGTGTTTTTAGTAGAGATGGGGTTTCACCATATTGGCCAGGCTGGTCTCAAACTCCTGAGCTCAAGTGATCTGCCCCTCTCGGCTTCCCAAAGTGTTGGGATTACAGGCATAAGCCATTGTGCCCGGCCTTTGTTTTTGTTTTTTGAGACAGGATCTTGTTCTGTTTTACATGCTTCATTGACACTATCACTGCAGCCTCTACACCACCAGGCTCAAGTGACCCACCCGCCTCATCTCTCTGAGTAGCTGGGACTACAGACACATGCCACCACACCTGGCTAATTTTTAAATTTTTTGTAGGGATGGGGTCTCTCTGTGTTGCCCAGGCTGGTCTTGAACTCCTGAGCTCAAGCAATCCTCCTGTCTCACCCTACCAAAGTGCAGAGATTACAGGCGTGAACCATCGCACCTAGCCCAGTTTTTTAGATGTTTCTCTTTTCTAAAGAGAGACTAGAAAAGATTGGAAAACTGCTCTGAACTGCAGAAGTAGTTGATCTCAAAGGAAAAACATTACTAGAATTGCTATGAAGGACCTCCAAGGTCATCTAGCCTAACTCCAGGGAAAGCTAGGCCTGAAACTCAATGACTCGTGCATGGCTTTTTCAGCCTGTCGCTCTTTGGACCTGATGGGCCTTGAGAGGGGTTTTGAAGGGAGGAAACGTAAGTATCAAGAATCAGCAAGAGCTGCCCAAGGTTCAGCAGTTGCTCTCTCACCCAGGCTGAGTGCAGTGGTGCAACCCTCTCACCTCAGCCTCCTGAGTAGCTGGGACTACAGGCGTTCACCACCATGCCTGGCTAATTTGTGTACCTGTTGTAGAGATGGGGTTTTGCCATGTTGCCCAGGCTAGTCAAAGCACTTTTTTTTTTTTTTGAGACAGAGTGTTGCTGTCATTGCCCAGGGTGGAGTACAGTGGTGTGATCTTGGCTCACCGCAACCTCCGCCTCCCGGGTTCAAGCAATTCTGCTGCCTCAGCCTCCCAAGTAGCTGGAATTACAGGTGCCTGCCACCACACTCGGCTAATTTTTGTATTTTTAGTAGAGACGGGGTTTCACCATCTTGGCCAGACTGGTCTTGAACTCCTGACTTCGTGACCCACCTGCCTCCCAAAGTGCTGGGATTACAGCGCTCAGCCAGAACTTGATTCGAGTTGTATGGCAAAGCTAGTGGGATTGGTTTGCTAAGAAGACTTAAAAGTGTGGCTTCTTAGGGCTAAAGTTGAGGGCCCATTTCCTTGGTTCATTTAGCCAGTTAGATGTGAAAATTGCCACCCATTGTAATGTTATGGGCTAGTTAATTGCTTACCATTTGATTACTGGATACTAGACACTGTCCTTTATTGTTTGATACATCTACAGGAACGTCGGGTTTCTCTGTGTCCTGCCTGATGGTGGGACCTGCTTGTGAAGAATGAAAGAAGTATATATAAGCCAGGCACAGTGCCTCATACCTATAATCTGAGCACTTTGGGAGAGGCCAAGGCAGGAGGATTGCTTGAGGCCAGGAATTTGAGACCAGCCTGGGCAACATAGGGAGACACCCCCCGCCCCCATCTCTACCAGAAAAAAAAAAATTAGCTGGACTTGGTGGCACATGCTTGTAATCCTAACTGTTTGGGAGGCTGAAGTGAGAGGATCACTTGAGCCCAGGAGTTCACAGGCTGCAGTGAGCTGTGATCCGGCCACTGCATTGCAGCCTGGACAACAGTGTGACCCTGTCTCAAAAAAAAAGAAAAATGTATGTAAAACTCAATGCCTAGTTCAATAAATAACTTGCTATTAAACTCTGGTCTCCTAGAATTGGGAAGGTATTTTGTACGTAAGATTATATACCTTTGACCCAGATAATTGACCTGATGGAATGATTTTCATTGTCTTAGCTATCTTCCAGTTTTAAAAATGTTTTGAAAGCAGGTTGCAATTACAGTGCTTCATTTTGTGGAAGTACTGCCATTATCCTGCTGAGAGAAAAGCCATGTTAATCATTTTTGATTTTGCTTTTATGAGGGTAAAATCATGACAGATTGACATGGACAATTCAGGGATTGCTGTTTCCCTGTACTAGACGTGAATGGGGGAGTTGATTGATTGTAAAGATCACGCGAGGCCAGGTGCAGTGGCTCACGCCTGTAATCCCAACACTTTGGGAGACAGAAGCGGGTGGATCTCGAGGTCAGGAGTTTGAGACCAGCCTGGCCAACATGGTGAAACCCCGTCTCTACTAAAAATACCAAAATTAGCTGGGCATGGTGCGGGGGGGGAGGACTCCATCTCAAAAAAAAAGTATCATGGGGGAGCTTTTATGTGTTTGTGACCCATTATGAGGGGGTTCAGAATATGTGTGTACCTCCAGGTCCATTGAATCAAAAGTGGGTGCAGGTACACTTGGAGAGAGCGGGCTTCCCCACTGCTGTGATCCCAGTTAAGAGCCTAGCCTTGAATTATTTTGAGAGGATAAAACTTGACTTGGCTAGTTTTTTTTTGTTGTTTTTTTTTGTTTTGTTTTTTTTTTTTGAGACGGAGTCTCGCGCTGTGTCACCCAGGCTGGAGTGCAGTGGCGCGATCTCGGCTCACTGCAAGCTCCGCCTCCCAGGTTCACGCCATTCTCCTGCCTCAGCCTCCGAGTAGCTGGGACTACAGGCGCCCGCCACCACGCCCGGCTAGTTTTTTGTATTTTTAGTAGAGACGGGGTTTCACCATGTTAGCCAGGATGGTCTCGATCTCCTGACCTCGTGATCCACCCGCCTCGGCCTCCCAAACTGCTGGGATTACAGGCTTGAGCCACCGCGCCCGGCCGACTTGGCTAGTTTTTAAACACATAGGGTATCTTTTTTTTTTTTTTACTCTCCAGAAAGAACTCCAAACTTGTTAAAGGAGAGAAAAGTGGTACCCTTTGTATTTTGTGGTACCTAAAAGGTTGTGTGAATGGGAACAGCTAAATTGCTGTCGGACTGCCTTTGTAACTTGACATTTTTTTCTGTGTAGGTACAACTCCAAAAGGAGACACTGGAGAAGAACCAAGCTGGGTCTATAAGGAATTGCACATGAGATGGCACATATATTTGTGCTGTCTGAAGGTCACGATCACATTACCGTATCAAACTGAAAATGTCACCACTCTCTGGAGAGTTTGACGTATTTTCCTCTCTGAATCTATTATGAATGCGTTGGTTGGCTGGGTTCAGTAATAAATATGTGAGGCCTTTCATTTCAATTGCTGTTGTATTGTGGTTTGTCAAGTACTGAATTCTCCCTTCCCTGCCAAACCTAACAACAGTATCCAGTAGAACTTTCTGCAGTGATAGAAACGTTCTCTGGCTACCATATGCTTGAAGTGTGTTTAGTGTAAGGGACTGATTCTGCAAATTTTATTTTATTTTATATATATATTTTTTGAGACGAGTCTGGCTTTGTTGCCCAGGCTGGAGTGCAGTGGTACGATCTCGGTTCACTGCAACCTCCGCCTCCCGGGTTCACGCAGTTCTCCTGCCTCAGCCTCCTGAGTAGCTGGGATTACAGGTGCCCCACACCACGCACGGCTAGTTTTTGTATTTTTAGTAGAGACAGGGTTTCACCATATTGGCCAGGCTGGTCTCAAATTCCTGACCTTCAGATCCACCTGCCTCAGCCTCCCAAAGTGCTGGGATTACAGGCGTGAGCCACCACGCCCGACCTCTCGTGGTTTTTACAATCGATCACCTCCCCCATTCACGTCTAGTGCAGGGAAACAGCAATCCCAGAATTTTATGTTTAGTAGAGACGGGCTTTCACCATGTTGGCCAGGCTGGTCTCGACCTCCTGACCTCAGGTGATACACCACCTCTGCCTCTCAAAGTGCTGGGATTACAGGCATGAGCCACCGCCTGTTTTTGTACAGTCTGTGAACGATACAGTTCCTACATTTTTAAATAGTTAAGAATATTTTCTTTGGGAGGCCGAGATGGGCGGATCACGAGGTCAGGAGATCGAGACCATGCTGGCTAACACGGTGAAACCCCATCTCTACTAAAAAATACAAAAAATTAGCCGGGCGAGGTGGTGGGCGCCTGTAGTCCCAGCTACTTGGGAGGCTGAGGCAGGAGAATGGCGGGAACCCGGGAGGCGGAGCTTGCAGTGAGCTGAGATCCAGCCACTGCACTCCAGCCTGGGCGACAGAGCGAGACTCTGTCTCAAAAAAAAAAAGAAAAAAGAAAAAAAAAGAAGAATATTTTATGCCATCTGAAAATTGAAATAAAAATTTCTGTCCATGTAAAATGTTCTTGTTTCACAGCCATGTGCATAACTTATGTGTATAAATGCACCCTTGTGCACAGAGATAATGTGGCCTGCAAAGCCTAAAATATTTACTACTTTGCTCTTTATGGAAAAAGATTGCCAACCCCTGTTCCTGGATTCAAGAGAGTTCACTTTTGTTTTTAAAAAAATCTAGGCTAATTGTTGACATTGTAACAGGTAATGCCATTGCCTGACTTATTGAAGAGCTATAGCTGAGTGAATGTACACGGAAATCTTGTGGGTTTGAGCTTTTACCAGGTTAGTGCAGCTTCTTTGGTACCCCTTGCAGTTTCCCTGGCTGACGAATCACCAGGGAATTATGTTTAACGTCTCAAAGAACCAGTAGCAACTTCATATTTAGAGAGATGGTTAGCAAATTATTGGCCACCTTTGTGTCAGGCACTGTTCTAGGTACTTGGGATTCATTGGTTGATAGACAAATTATGTGGCATGTTAAGTGGTGACAACGAATAGGCCAATATACAAGCCTTAACAGATCTTTTCTGTAGAAAAGGTGAGAGGGAACAAAGCTCCCCCAATTACCAGTGGAATTAGGATTGAAACTGCGGCAACAAGGGAAAGAACAGGGTTTGGCTGTAACTCCCTGCCCAGTCGATAGGGGGCCTGTGCTGCCTGGACATAGCTGAGAAGGCAGGTGGCAGGAGATGTGGGCTGCTGCATAAAGTGTCCAAGTGATATAGGCGGGATTGCACAGCAAAGGATTCCTGCCTACAACCACACTAGGAGGTTCGGATGAAAACAATTCCGGCCGGGCACAGTGGCTCACGCCTGTGATCCCAGCACTTTGGGAGGCTGAGGCAGACGGATCACCTGAGGTCAGGAGTTCGAGACCAGCCTCGCCAACGTGGTGACGCCTCGTCTCTACTAAGTAAAGTACAAAAATTAGCCGGGCATGGTGGGCGCGCGCCTGCAGTCCCAGCTACTCAGGAGGCTGAGGCAGGAGAATTGCTCAGACCCGGGAGGTGGAGGTTGCAGTGAGCCGAGATCACCCCACTGCACTGTAGCCTGGGCAACAGAGCAAGACTCTTGTCTCAAAAAAAAAAAAAGAAAAAAGCAATTCCTAAGTGCATGGCACTCACCAGAAGTGTGAAGAGTGAGCTCCAGAATACCAAGGAACTTAGGAGCTTTAAAGGATCTTTGGAACCTACCTCCTGAATCCCTAGACTGCAAATACTTTTTTCTTTTTTCTTTTTTTTTTTTTTGAGACAGAGTCTCACTCCTGTCGCCCAGGCTGGAGTGCAGTGGCATGATCTGGGCTCACTGCAAGCTCCGCCTCCCGGGTTCACGCCATTCTCCTGCTTCAGCCTCCCAAGTAGTTGGGATTACAGGTGCCCACCACCATGCCTGGCTAATTTTTGTATTTTTTTTTTTTTTTTAGTAGAGATGGGGTTTCACCATGTTGGCCAGGCTGGTTTCGAACTCCTGACCTCAGGTAATCCGCCTGCCTTGGCCTCCCAAAGTGCTGGGATTACAGGTGTGAGCCACTGTGCCCGGCCTGACTGCAAATGTTTTCTCTTATTGCATCAGTGATGACTTCATATTCAAAGAAAGCTGCCACTGTGAACAGCAGTTGGTAAATATTAACATACTTAAAAATGTTACTCAAGGCCGAGTGCAGTGGCTTGCCTGTAATCCCAGCACTTTGAGGGGCCTAGGCAGGTAGATCACTTGAGCCCAGGTATTCGAGACCAGCCTGCACAATATGGCAAAACAAAAAATTAGCCGGCCAGGGTGTAGCGCACCTGTAGTCCTAGCTACTTGGGAGGCTGAAGTGGGAGGATCACCTGAGCCTGGAAGGCCGAGGCTACAGTGAGCCGTGATCATGCCACTGCACTCCAGCCTGGGTGACAGAGTGAGACCCTGTCTCAAAAAACTCAAAATACTCAAGTCCAAAGGAGAGGGACTTGATAAAATTAACTGACAGTCACAAGACAGGGAAATTTCTAACCATTTCAGACCATTAGAAAGCAGTCTTGTGCTTCAGAGTAGGTTGGGTGTTTGCTAACAGAGCCCAAGGAGGTTAAGTGACAAGGCTAAGATCTAATTAATGGCATAGCCGGCTTTCTCTACAGACCTCGAATAGTTGGGATTACAGGCGCCCAACAGTTGCACCTGTACCCAACTACTCAGATAGGTAGGATTAGGATTTGGAGAAAAGGAAAATGATGTGGACAAGGGGTTAGCTGTGTGTGAGGGGTTAATTTGGAGCCTGGGAGTTGAAAGCTGTGGGGTCTGGATCCAGTGGCCCCTCGCTATCTTGTACAATTGCCAGTACCTGTTTCCCCATCTATGAAGGGAAATTGGATTAGATCAGTGCATCTTGAAGGGAGGAATGGGAACTTGCGATATATTTTAAGATTTCAAAAAGGTACTGAAATAGTAAAGTGAAGCATTAGATGACAGGTTTTGAAAGACAGGAAGTCACCCCTGTGGTGACACTGCCCATCCCTTGACCTACTGAGAAGCAGGCAGCAGACTGGTGGTTGAGTTTGCTGCTGTCTGTGTATCACCAGACTATAGTCTGGATTCATCAAACCCTGCTCCCAGGCCAGGCGTGGTGGCTCATGCCTGTAATCCCAGCAGTTTGGGAAGTCGAGATGAGTGGATGATTTGAGGTCAGGAGTTGGAGACCAGCCTGGCCAACATGGTGAAACCCTGTCTCTAAATACAAAAAAACCCTGTCTCTAAAATACAAAAATTAGCCGGGCGTGGTGGTGCAGGCCTGTGTTCCCAGCTATTTGGGAGGCTGAGGCAGGAGAATCGCATGAACCCAAGAAATGCAGGCTGCAGTGAGCCGAGATCACGCCATTGCACTCCAGCCTGGGCCACAGAGTGAAACTCCATCTCAAAACAAAACAAAACCCTGCTGTCCACCACTCACCAGTTGTAAGCCCTCAGCATCCTCATCTGCAAAATGGAGTCTCCCTCAGAAGGTTGTGAGGATGAAATTTAATAATTCACCAAAGCACTTGGTTCAGTTGCCTGACTAGGAAAAGGAGATGAGGAGTAGGGAGTGAGCAGGAAGAAAGTTTTGGTGTCAATCCCCAGCACACATGCGCCATATGTTGGCACAGGGAGATGGAGGAGGTTGTGATGGGAGGCTGAGATAAAGTCAGGCAGAGCTGCCATGGAGTTGGTGCTCAACATCAGCTGCTAGATTGATGTCAGTTCTCTTCCAACTCCGGGGTTTTAATTTGGAGGGACAGAGTAACCCCTCAAGGTCTTGCAGTCAAGCCTAGGGTTGAATCCCAGCTTCATCACTGAACCAACTGTGAGACTTTCCTCTCTTAGAAGACTTTTATATCCGGAGTCATACCTGACTACCTCAGGTTTGTAAGGATTGATTGATGTCTGTAAAGGATTAGTTCCAGGAGTGTATATTCAAGGTAAATTCAGTCTATGCTCCCAAGTAAAAAGGTTTTGTTTGTTTGTTTGTTTGTTGAGACAGAGTCTCGCTCTGTCGCCAGGCTGGAGTGCAGTGGCACGATCTCGGCTCACTGCAATCTCCGCCTCCCGGGTTCAAGTGATTCCTCTGCCTCAGCCTCCTGAGTAGCTGAGACTACAGGCACGCACCACCACACCTGGCTAATTGTTTTGTATTTTAGTAGAGACGGAGTTTCACCATCTTGGCCAGGATGGTCTTGGTTGGACTCCTGAACTCGTGATCCGCCTGTCTCAGCCTCCCAAAGTATTGGGATTACAGGCGTGAGCCACCGCGCCTGGCCTTGTTTGTTTTTTTAAAACAGAGTTTTGCTCTTGTTGCCCAGGCTGGAGTGCAATGGCCCGATCTCAGCTTACTGCAACCTCCGCCTCAGGGGTTCAAGCAATTCTCCTGCCTCAGCCTCGCAAGTAGCTGGGATTACAGGCCTGCACTACCATGCCCGGCTAATTTTTTTGTATTTTTAGTAGAGATGGGGTTTCACCATGTTGGCCAGGCTGGTCTCAAACTCCTGACCTCAAGTGATCCACCCGCCTCAGCCTTCTAAAGTGCTGGGATTACAGGTGTGAGCCACCATGCCTGGCTGTAGAAAGTTTTTAAGAAGAGAAAAGGATCAGTTCCACCAGATATTCTTCCATTTTACAGGTGAGAAAAAGGTAGGCTGGACATGGTGGCTCATGCCTGTAATCCCAGCAGTTTGGGAGGCCGAGGTGGGCGGATCGCCTGAGCTCAAAAGTTCGAGACCAGCCTGGGCAACATAGTGAAACCCCGTCTCTACTACAAATACAAAAAATTAGCTGGGCATGCTGGTGCGCAACTGTAATCCCAGCTACTCAGGAGGCTGAGGCAGGAGAATCACTTGAACTGGGGAGGCAGAGGTAGCAGTAAGCCAAGATTGCACCACTGCACTCCAGGCTGGGCAACAAGACTGAAACTCCCCGTCAAAAAATATATAAATAAAAATAAGGCCGGGCACGGTGGCTCACGCCTGTAATCCCAGCACTTTGAGAGGGCAAGACGGGATGATCACCTGAGGTCAGGAGTTCGAGACTAGCTTGGCCAACATGGTGAAACCCCATCTCTACTAAAAATACAAAAAATTAGCCAGGCATGGTGGTGTGTGCCTGTAATCCCAGCTACTCGGGAGGCTGAGGCAAGAGAATTGCTTGAAGCCAGGAGGCAGAGGTTGCAGTGAGCAAAGATCATGCCATTGCATTCCAGCCTGGGCAACAAGAGTGAAACTCTGTCTCAAAATTAATTAATTAATTAATTAAAGTAAAAAATATTGATAGTAGTGAGGCTGAGAAACCCTGGTCTAGTAGCACTGCAGCCAGCCACAGTGACCCTTTATTAATTTTTTAAGACAAGGTCTTGCTCTGTTGCCCAGGCTGAAGTACCCTTTATTTATTTTTTTAGGCAAGATCTTGGACTGTTGCCCAGGCCAAAGTGCAGTGGCATGATCATGGTTCACTGCAGTCTCAACCTCCCAAGCTCAAGTAATCCTCCCACTTCAGCCTCCTGAGTAGCAGGGACTACAGGCATGTGCCACCATGCCTAGCTAATTTTTATAAAAAATTATTGTAGAGACGGGGTTTTGCTCTGTTGTCCAGGCTGGTCTTGAACTCCTGGGCTTAAGTGATCCTCTTTCCTCTGTCTCCCAAAGAGCTGGGGTTACAGGCGTGAGCCACCATACCCAGCAGTAGCACAATCTCAGTTCGCTGCAACCTCCACCTCCCAGATTCAGGCGATTCTCCTGCCTCAGCTTCCAAAGTAGCTGGGATTACAGGCTCGCACCACCATGCTCAGCCAATTTTTGTATTTGTAGTAGAGACGGGGTTTCACCATGTTGGCCAAGCTGGTCTCGAACTCCTGACCTCAGGTGATTCACCAACCTTGGCCTCCCAAAGTGCTAGGATTACAGGCATAAGCCACCGTGCCCGGCCACCTGGCTATATTTTTAATGTTTTTGAAGTATAACATTCATAAAGAAGAGTGCACTTTTTTTTTTTTTTGACAGTCTTGCTCTGTCGTCCAGGCTGGAATGCAGTGGCGCAACCTCGGCTCACTGCAGCCTCTGCCTCCTGGGTTCAAGCGATTCTCCTGCCTCAGCCTTCCGAGTAGCTGGGATTACAAGTGCCCACCACCACGCCTGGCTAAGTTTTGTATTTTCAGTGGAGACAGGGTTTCGCCATGTTGGCCAGGCTGGTCTCAAACTCCTGACCTCAGGTGATCCGACTGCCTCGGCCTCCCAAACTGCTGGGATTACAGGCGTGAGCCACCATGCCTGGCAGAAGAGTGCACTTATATGCGTAGATAGCTTGATGAATTTTCACGGGGTGAATCCAGTCGTGTCACCAGCACCCAGATCAAGAAACAAAACATGATCAGCATCCTAGATGCTCCTCCTTGAGCTACCTTTAGTCACTGTCACCCCCCCAAGTGTAACCACTGTCCTAGCATCTAACAGCATACCTCAGTTCTGCCTGTATTTGTGTTATTTATGAATGGAATAATGAACTTGGCACTTCTGTGTCTTGCTTCTTTTGCTCACTCTCACATAACATTGATCCATATTGTTGCACGCAATTGTAGATAATTCTGTATCATGTTCCAGTGTGTGAATACCCCCTGATTTATTTTTCCACTTTCCTGTTGGCAGGCATTTGGACAATTTCCAGTTTGGGGACTTTATGAATAGTACTGCTGTGAACATTCGTGTACATATCTTTTGTCCAACATGTGTACACATTTCATTACAGGTGATTTGGTTTTCATTCTGTGCTTCTCAGGATATATAAACATAACGAAAATGTGTGTCATAATGAGACGAAAGCTAATTAAAACTTCCACAATGAGCATGTATTTACAATCAGGCGAGATTAGGCAAATTCAGGGTGGCATGACCACAGACTGTACTTATAATCAGAAAAAGATTTCTTTAAGAACAGGAAAATTAGTGGAAGTTGAACAATGAGAACACATGGACGCAGGGAGGGGAACATCACGCATCGGGGCCTGTTGGGGGATGGGGGGCCAGGGGAGGGATAGCATTAGGAGAAATACCTAATGTAGATGACGGGTTGATGGGTGCAGCAAACCACCATGGCACATGTATACCTATGTAACAAACCTGCACGTTCTGCACATGTATCCCAGAACTTAAAAGTATTAAAAAAAAAAAAAAAAAAGAACAGAAACATGTCTTTACTTTTCTTTTTTTTTTTTTTAGATAGATCTTGCTCTGTTGCCCAGGCTGAAGTGACGTGGCGAGATTTCGGCTCACTGCGGTCTTGACCTCCTGGGCTCAAGCGATCCTCCCACCTCAGCCTCCCAAGTAGCTGGGACCACAGGTGCATGCCGCCACACCCAGCTAATTTTTGTATTTTTAGTAGAGACAGGGTTTCACCATGTTGGCCAGGCTGGTCTCAAACTCCTGGCCTCAAATGATCTGCCCACCTCAGCCTCCCAAAGTGCTGGGACTACAGGCGTGAGCCACTGTGCCCGGCCATCTTTTTTTTTTTTTTTTAAAGAGGGCAATTGAACACAAGGCTTCAAAGATGTCTCTCATGAAATCCAAGGGCAGGAGGCAGCCAGGCTTCCAGAAGAACCAGAACCAGGGCCTTGAAAGCCACTGAGAAGTCAGGCAGGCTACTCTCGCTCTCTGGGCCTCAGTCTTCTACTCAGCTTCTTTCTGTGTGTCTGTCTCACTCTTGTTCTTGGCCGACCTGCCTCCTCTGCTTCTCTGAACACAAGGCAAAAGATGGCCTCCTCTCTGTCCTCAGGTCAGGCCACCAGTGGAAATGGATGGTAATCGCTGAATCCCAACAGCAAGATCATGAGAGGGAGAGGCCAGTTGGCTCAACTTGGGTCATGAATCCAGTCAAGAGTCAGTAACTATGGACCAGGCATGGTGGCTCACGCCTGTAATCCCAGAACTTTGTGAGGCCGAGGCGGGTGGATCACCTGAGGTCAGGAGTTCAAGACCAGCCCTGCCAACAAGGTGAAACCCAGTCTCTACTAAAAATACAAAACTTAGCCAGGCACGGTGGTGTGTGCCTGTAGTCCCAGCTATTCAGGAGGCTGAGGTGGGAGAATCGCTTGAACCCAGGAGGTGGAGGTTGCCGTGAGCCGAGATCATGCAGCTGCACTCCAGCCTGGGCAACAAAGCGAGACTCCATCTCAACAAAAAAAGAGTCAGTAACTGTGGCTGAGAGGACAGGGTTATGCATAGGCTTGACTGCCCTGTGAGTGAGCTGGTGCCCAGAGAAAGCAGTATGGGCTTAGCAGATATCCCCAAGAGCACCTACTCCAAGGGAACTCTGAACGAGAGACCTGTGTGTGTGCTAGTCCTGGCGGCGTTGCCTCAAGTAATCCCTTACCTCTCTGGGATTTTGTCTTCATCTGTTTGCTCCTGTTCTCTTGGTGCTTCCTACAGTACTGTATGTTGATTTTTATTTAAGTTTGCTTTTCTGTGGGTAAATTTTCAGGGGCTCCCAAGAATACTAAGACCTGGGAAAGATGGCATATCAAACAAACAAAGGATAATTCTGAAAGAAATTCGACAAGCTTATGAATTGTGGGATTTGAAAAAAGACATACCCTTTGGACCCAAGACCAAATTCTTGGGTTTGGGCTGCAGGCCAGTTAGCAGTCCAAGCTGGAATAAAATATTACCTCTCTCCGGAAACTCGGGATAAGATGTTACCTCTCCCCGGAGACTCGGCATGACTCCCACTTTCTTATCTGAAGCCGCTAGTTTCAGAGGAAGTCTTTGTAACTGCCTTATGCCTTACAGCCTGGCACCTGTCTCTGAGTATTCTCTGAGACACATATATTGATGTATTCCAAACAGCACAGGGTAGAGGCAACTTTTTCTATTGTTAGTAATTCATTATCGCAGTTACGATTTAAAATATTTAAAAATAGGCCGGGCGCGGTGGCTCGTGCCTGTAATCCCAGCACTTTGGGAGGCTGAGGCAGGCATATCACGAGGTTAAGAGAGCGAGACCATCCTGGCCAACATGGTGAAACCCCGTCTCTACTAAAAATACAAAAATTAGCCGGGCGTGTTGGCACACACCTGTAGTCCCAGCTACTCGGGAGGCTGAGGCAGGAGAATGGCTTGAATCCGGGAGGCGGAGGTTACAGCGAGCCGAGGTGGCGCCACTGCACTCCAGCCTGCCAACAGAGCGAGACTCCATCTCAAAAAAAATAATAATAATAAAAAATAAAAATAAAGAAAATATTTAAAAATAAAGTAACCATAGGAAAAGTAGGTGCAGGCTATACAGGAACTCTCTGATATTCTTGCAACTTTTCTGTAAATCTAAAACTATTCTAAAATGTAACTTTATGACTTTATTGACTGAGGCAGGAGGATCACTTGAGCCCACCAGGAACTTGAGACCAGCCTGGGAAACATAGTGAGGCCCCATCTCTACAAAAAAAAAAAAATCCTTTTAATGAGCCAGGTGTGGTGTCACACACCTGTAGTCCTTCTACTTGGGAGGCTGAGGTGGGAGGATCGCCTGAGCCCAGGAGTTTGAGGCTGCAATGAGCTAGGATTATGCCACTGCACCCAGGCTGGGTGACAGAGTAAGACCCTGTCTCAAAATAAATGAATGAATATTCATTTATGAAAATAACCAAGCAAACACCTACACCTGAAGTGAAATTGATGAAATATGCATTTTAAAGTGTGGCACTCAAGGAGGAATGCTGATGGGAGACTGAGTTCCTGGTTTATTTACAAATCACCAAAAGTTGATGAACTCCACTGATGATGTCTGCATCATAAACACTTACTTTAAATTGTGTCTACGTAGGTCGGTTCCGCATAGATTGATGGAGAAAATGTCTTCCTATTTGCAGGATGTCTTGTCTTAGCAAAACCCTTCATGTAGGTGCTTTGGTTAACTGCATGGGGGCAGCAGAGTGACATGGAGCACTCACAAAGCTATGGAGCTGACCAGGCCTAAGTTCACATCAAATACATACCTCTCACTTACTAGTTGGGCGACTTTATTTTCATTTATTTATTTCTTTATTTATTTTGAGACGGAGTTTTACTCTTATTGCCCAGGCTGGAGTACAATGGCGCGATCTCAGCTCACCCCGCAACCTCCACCTCCCGGGTTCAAGTGATTCTACTGCCTCAGCCTCCTGAGTAGCTGGGATTACAGGTATGTGCCACCATGCCTGGCTAATTTTGTATTTTTTGGTAGAGACGGGGTTTCTCCATGTTGGTCAGGCTGGTCTCAAACTCCCGACCTCAGGTGATCCGCCCGCCTCGGCCTCCCAAAGTGTTGGGATTACAGGTGTGAGCCACCACGCCCGGCCTAGGCAACTTTCGAGGTGTTACTTAACCTCCCTGAGCATGTGTAAAATGGGATAGATATTGTGCTATAACTTGCTTTGGCAATTAAATGAGATGGTGTGTTAAAATTGCCTGGCCTCTTGTATGATAGCAATCTTTAAGAGTGTCTGGTATAGGCCCAGCACAGTGGCTGATGCC
The DNA here is from genome assembly GCF_003255815.1 of Theropithecus gelada. Classification (NCBI taxonomy): domain Eukaryota; kingdom Metazoa; phylum Chordata; class Mammalia; order Primates; family Cercopithecidae; genus Theropithecus; species Theropithecus gelada. The sequence goes on along the minus strand of NC_037689.1, from coordinate 117,245,803 downwards.
TGTAATCCCAGCACCTCGGGAGGCCAAGATGGGAGAATCACTTGAGCCCAGGAGTTGGAGACCAGCCTGGGCAACACAGTGAGACCCCATCTCTATTTTTTAAAAATATATATAAAATAGAAAAAAAAGAGTTTCTGATATAAACCTATAACTGATATTTTTTTCTTCCCTCCCTGCCTCCCTCCTTTCTTTCCTTCCTTTCTTTCTTCCTTCTTTCCTTCCTTCCCTTCCTCTCTCCCTCCCTTCTTTTTTACTTTTGACATATTTGGGGAGGGAGTAGATAGTTTCTGTTCTGGCAGGCAGTTAACAGAAAGTTCACGCTGGTGTAGATATGTAGGCCCAAACTGAAAACTGAAAATGGATGAATAATAAATACATTGCTGTAAGACTCCTTGAAATACAAGTCTCAGCTGGGCTGAAATGCAAGCCCAGCACTATTCTTGGGAAAGGGTGAAGGGTCCCAAGAAGACAAGGATATTCATCTCCTAATAGGAGCATTCAAGAATAAATTTCATTCATTTAACACGTATTTACAGAACACCTACATGTGCCAAACAGTGTACTGGCTGCTGGGGATGCAGTGGTGAATAGGCTAGGCAAGGACACTGCCCTTAGGATCTCACAATCTATTCCAGTGGCTACAACACACACACACACACACACACACACACAATCCTGCAATCCTGCAAGTTTCTTGATGTGCAATGCAAACTTATATTTTTATTTTATCCCATTTCATTGAAAAAATGGATTTCATGCCCCACTAATAGGTTGCCTGTTTAGTTTGAAAGGCATAGATCCAGTCGAGAAAATAAATACATAGACAATTAATTATCATACATTGTTACAAGCACAATGATAGAGAAGTATTCACAGAGGCCAAGGAAAATATTCTGAACTTACATATTTTAAAAAACGGTCTGATAAGGCTGATGCCAAAACAATCTGTGTTCGTAGTGTGAAGTGCATATTTATATTTTATTTTATTAATTAATTTATTTATTCATTTATTTATTTTTGAGACAGAGTATCGCTCTGTTGCCCAGGCTGGCGTGCACTGGTGAGATCTCAGCTCACTGCAACTTCCGCCTCCCAGGTTCAAGCGATTCTCGTGCCTCAGCCTCCCAAGTAGCTGGGACTACAGGCGTGTGCCACCACACCCTGCTAATTTTTGTATTTTTAGTAGGGATGAGGTTTTACCATGTTGCCCAGGCTGGTCTCGAACTCCTAACCTCAAGTGATCCACCCACCTCGGCCTCCCAAAGTGCTGGGATTACAGGCATGAGCCACCTTGCCCGACCACATTTATACATTTTTATCACCAAAGTGACATTCATATGCTTGCAATATGCATGCACATATATTTAGTATGTAATTTGGGAATCACAGAATGATGACACTTTATACAAACAGAACTTTGTGCTTCAAAAGACAGCATTTCACTGCCGTTTTGAAGAATGCTAGAGATAGTATGTGTTCCTGTTATCTATTGCTGTGTAACAAACTATCCCAAAACCTAGTGGCCTAAAAAGAGCATTTTGTTTCCATGCCCGGGTTGGGAAGCATTTTGTTTCCATTCTCAGGAAGTTGGGAAGACCTTGGCTTGTTACTTTTTTTCTGATCTAGTGGGGGTAGCCTGGGCTGGAGGATTCACTTCCAAGATGCCTTTTCCACTCACATGCTGGGTGCCCTAGTGCTCCTTGGCCTTTCACTCCCTCTCCTTACATGGCATCTCATCCTACAGGGCCGCTTTATGTGGCTTGGCCTCTCACAGCATGGTGCTCTTGGGGTAGATGACTGCTTATGTGGTGACTGGCCTGATCATGTTCCAAGAGACAGGAACTGGAAGCTGCCAGTCTCTTAAGACCTGGGCCCTGAAACTGGCACCAGGATCAGCTTCCTGGGGGTGGTCGTGCAGTTGCACAGGGCTCTGCGCTTAGCTTGATAACTCTGATTTTGCGATCTTGAAATTTCTTTTTTTTTTTTTTTTTTTTTTTTTTTTTTTTTT
>NC_037689.1:117222781-117243418 GCF_003255815.1 Theropithecus gelada | reverse complement strand
ACGCCATTCTCCTGCCTCAGCCTCCCGAGTAGCTGGGACTACAGGCGCCGGCCACCGCGCCCGGCTAGTTTTTTGTATTTTTTAGTAGAGACGGGGTTTCACCGCGTTAGCCAGGATGGTCTCGATCTCCTGACCTCGTGATCCGCCCGTCTCGGCCTCCCAAAGTGCTGGGATTACAGGCTTGAGCCACCGCGCCCGGCAAATTTTTGTATTATTAGTAGAGACGGGGTTTCGCCACGTTGGCCAAGCTGGTCTCGAACTCCTGACCTCAGGTGATCCCCCTGCCTTGACCTCCCAAAGTCCTGGGATTACAGGTGTGAGCCACCACACCCTTTCTGGAAGCAATTGCTCTGGGATGATGGAGGCAGAAGCCAGAATACAGAAAGTTAAAGACTGAAGAAAAGGTAAGGAAATTGAAATGATGTGGTGAGGAGACCTCTCAGTAGACAGGCTTTACTGTGAAGAGAAAAGGCACAAGTTTGAGCCAGAAGGTTAGGGAAGACTTGTGCTCTTTTGTCACCCAAAGTGACACTCCTATTAATGACTTACTAAATGTCTGTTGTACATGGACACATATAGGGGAACAACACACACTGGGGCTTATCAGAGAGTGGAGGGTGGGAGGAGGGAGAGGATCAGGAAAAATAAATAATGGGGGCCAGGCGCAGTGGTTCACACCTGTAATCCCAGCACTTTGGGAGGCCGAGGCAGGGAGATCACTGGAGGTCAGCTGTTCGAGACCAGCCTGGCCAACATGGTGAAACCCCATCTTCACTAAAAATACAAAAATTAGCCAGGAATAGTTCCAGCTACTCGGGGAGGCTGAGGCAGGAGAATCACTTGAACCTGGGAGGCGGAGGTTGCAGTTGAGCTGAGATAGAGCCACTGCACTCCAGCCTGGGTGACAGAACAAGACTCCGTCTCTAAATAAATAATGGGTACTAGGCTTAATACCTGAGTGATGAAATAATCTGTACAACAAACCCCCATGACACGTTTACCTATGTACCAAACCCACACATGTACACCCGAACTTAAAAGTTAAAATAGGCCAGGCACGGTGGCTCATGCCTGTAATCCCAGCACTTTCAGAGGCCGAGGCGGGTGGATCATGAGGTCAACAGATTGAGACCACCCTGGTCAAATGGTGAAATGTGTCTTTACTAAAAATACAAAAATTAGCTGGGCATAGTGGCGCACGCCTGTAGCCCCGTGTGTCCAGAATTTATTCCTTCTGGTGGGTTCTTGGTCTTGCTGACTTCAAGAATGAAGCCGCAGACCCTCCGGTGAGTGTTACAGCTCTTAAAGATGGTGTGTCCCAGAGTTTGTTCCTTCAGATGTTCAGGTGTGTCCAGTTTCTTCCTTCCAGTGGGTTCGTGGTCTTGCTGACTTCAGGAATGAAGCCACAAACCCTTATGGTGAGCATTACAGCTCATAAAGGTAGTGTGGACCCAAAGAGTGAGCAGCAGCAAGATTTATTGTGAAGAGTGAAAGAACAAAGCTCCCACTGCAGGGAAGAGGACCCCAGCGAGTTGTTGCTGCTGGCGCCAGTGGCCAGCTTTTATTCCCTTATTTGGCCCCACCCACATCCTGCTGATTGGTCCATTTTACAGAGTGTTGATTGGTCCATTTTTACAGAGTGCTGACTGGTGCATTTACAAACCTTTAGCTAGACACAGAGTGCTGACTGGTGCGTTTACAAACTTTTAGCTAGACACAGAGTGCTGATTGGTACATTTACAAACCCTTAGCTAGACAGAAAAGTTCTGCAAATCCCCACTCCACCCGGGAAGTCCAGCTGGCTTCACCTCACACTAGCTACTGGGGAGGCTGAGGCAGGAGAATCGCTTGAACCCTGGAGGCGGAGGTTGCTGGGAGCCAAGCCGAGATCACACCACTACACTCCAGCCTGGCAACAGAGCGAGACTCCGTCTCAAAAAAAAAAAAAAAAAAAAAAGATACAGGAGAAGACGATTGATGTCAGTAAACCCTGAGAGGAGAGGGGGTTGAGAGCATGAGCTATATCTTTTTTTTTTTTTTTTTTGTTTGAGACAGAGTCTCGCTCTGTCGCCCAGGCTGGAGTGCAGTGGCCGGATCTCAGCTCACTGCAAGCTCCGCCTCCCGGGTTCACGCCATTCTCCTGCCTCAGCCTCCCGAGTAGCTGGGACTACAGGCGCCCGCCACCTCGCCCGGCTAGTTCTTTGTATTTTTTAGTGGAGACAGGGTTTCACCATGTTAGCCCATGTTGGGATGGTTTCGATCTCCTGACCTCGTGATCCGCCCGTCTCGGCCTCCCAAAGTGCTGGGATTACAGGCTTGAGCCACCGCGCCCGGCAATGAGCGATATCTTGAAAGAGGACAGGCATGCTCCTTTGTCAGAACGAAGGGAAGGAGGGAAGATGGGGAGTCTTGGTGTGGAATATTTGTTATGTTGGCTGGGGTTAGGGGGCATTCCTATAGATGAATAGGGCCAGGAGATGAAGGACTTGTATAATTTGATTCTCTTCAGAGGATTTCAGGTTTAGCTCTGGCTCCAGTTTATGACTTTATCTGAAAACGGTATCTAACATATTTAATATTTGGTGGGCACTTACTAAGTTGCTGCTTTTACTTCCGTGAGTGAAGAACAAGGTACCTTTGCTGGTTGCAATTATGTCTGTCTTAGTCCATTTTTGTGTTGCTATAAAGAAATACTTGTAGGCCAGGGGTGGTGACTCACGCCTGTAATGCCAGCACTTTGGGAGTCCAAGGCGGGTGGATCACTTGAGGTCAGGAATTCGAGACCAGCCTGGCCAACACGGTGAAACCCCGTCTCTACTAAAAATACAAAAATTAGCCAGGCATGGTGGTGCAAGCCTGAAATCCCAGCTACTCAGGAGGCTGAGGCAGGAGAATCCCTTGAACCTGGGAGGCAGAGGTTGCAGTGAGCTGAGATCACACCACTGCACTCCACCTGGGGCAACAGAGCAAGACTCTGTCTCAAAAATAAATAAATACTTGGGGGGCCAGGCACAGTGGCTCATACCTGCAATCCCAGCACTTTGGGAGGCCAAGGGAAGAGGATTGCTTGAGCACAGGAGTTCGTGACCAGGCTGGGCAATATAGGGAGACAATGTTTCTATTAAAAAAAAAAAAAAAAAAAAATTTTTTTTTTTGAAAGAAATATCTCATCTTTGGCCACATTTAAAAAAAAGAAAAGAAAGAAATAATTGGGGGAAAAGAAATACGTGAGGCTGGATAACTTACAAAGGAAAGAGGTTTATTTAGCTCATGGTTCTGCAGGCTGTACAAGAAGCACGGCACCAGTATCTGCTTCTGGTGAAGGCCTCAGGCTGCTTCCAGTCATGGTGGAAGGCACAGGGAAACAGGCATCACATGGTGATAGAGGAAGGAAGATAGAAAGGAGGGAGGTGTCAGGTTTTTTTTCAACAATCAGTTCTCAGCCGGCCACAGTGGCTCACGCTTGTGAGGTGGGTGGATCACCTGAGGTCAGGAGTTCGAGACCAGCCTGACCAACATGGTGATACCCTGTCTCTACTGAAAATACAGAAATTAGCCAGGCATGGTGACACGTGCCTGTAATCCTAGCTACTCAGGGGGCTGAGGCAGGAGGATCACTTGAACCCAGGAAGCGGAGGTTGCAGTGAGCCAAGATTTTGCCACTGCCCTCCAGCCTGGGTGACAGAGCGAGACTCCGTCTCAAAAAGAAAAAAAACAAACCAAAACAAAAATCAGTTCTCACAGGGACTAATAGAGTGAGAACTCACCCTTTACTGTAAAGATGGCACCAAGCCCTTGGTGAGGGGTTCACCCTGATGACCCAGAAACCTCCTTTTAGGCCCCACCTCCAACATTGTGAGTCAAATTTCAACATGAGGTTTAGAGGGGACAAATATCCAAACACTATCATTCTGCTCCTGGCCCCCCAAATCTTATGTCCTTCTCTCATGCAAAATACAATCATCCCCCCGAATAGTTCCCAAGTCCAGCATTAACTCCAAAAGTCCGAAGTCTCATCTGAGACTCAGGACAAGTTCCTTCCCACTGTGAGCCTGTAAAATCAAAAATCAGGCTGGGCGCAGTGGCTCACGCCTGTACTCTCAGCACTTTGGGAGTCCAAGGCGGGTGAATCACCTGAGGTCGGGAGTTCGAGACCAGCCTGGCCAACATGGTGAAACTCCGTCTCTACTAAAAATACAAAAATTAGCTGGGCATTGTGGCGCGTGCCTGTTATCCCAGCCACTGGGGAAGCAGAGGCAGGAGAATCGCTTGAACCCGGGAGACGCAGGTTGCAGTGAGCTGAGATCGCACCACTGCACTCCAGCCTGGGCGACAGGGTGAGACTCCATCTCAAAAAAAAACAAAAAAATCAAAATCAAGGTATTTACTTCTGAGACACAGTGGTAGAACAGACATTGGGTAAATACTCCCATTCCAAAAGGGAAATATCCCCAAAAGCAAGGGGTAACAGACCCCACACAAGTTCAAAACACAGTAGGGCAGACATTAAGTCTTTTTTTTTTTTTTTTTTTGTGAGACAAGGTCTTGCTCTGTCACTCAGTCTGGAGTGCAGTGGTGTGATCATGGCTCATTGCAGCCTCAACCTCCTGGGCTCAAGCAATCCCCCCGCCTCACCTCCTGAGTACATGAGACTACGGTCTTGCACCACCATGCCAGGCTAATCTTCTAATTTTGTATAGAGACGAGGTCTCACTGTGTTGCCCAGGCTGCTCTCAAACTCCTGGGCTCCAGCAACCGTCCTGCCTTGGCCAGCCATTAAATCTTCAAGTTCCAAAATGATCTCCCTTGACTCCATGTCCCCTCATCCTGGGCACATTGGTACAAGGGGTGGGCCGCCAAGGCCTTGAGCAGCCCCATCCCCATGGCTATGCTGGGAGCAGCCCACGTAGCTGCTCTCATGGATTAGAGTCCAATGCCACAGGCTTTTCGAGGTTGAGGATGCGTGCTGCTGGTGGCTGCACTATTCTGTGGTCTCGAGGGTGGTGGCCCTGCTTCCACAGCTCAACTAGCCCCTGGTAGGGATTCTTGTGGGGGCACTACCCCTGCAGCAGACTTCTGCCTGGGCATCTAGGCTTTCCCATACTTCCTCTGTAATCTAGGTGGAAGTTACCAAGCCTTCAATTACTCTCACATTCTGCAAGTCTGCAGACTTAGCACCATGTGGAAGCCCCAAGGCTTATGGCCTTGGGAGCAGCAGCCAGAGCAGTACCTGAGGCCCTTTGAGACTGGGCTGGAGCTAGAGCAGTAGGGATGCAGGTCAGTGGTACCCCAGGCCTGGCACCCTATTTCCTTCCCTTCCACGCCCCCCCCCCAAAAAAAAAAAAAAAACCCATTCTTTCCCCCCATGCCTGTGGCCTTAGTGAACTTTTTTTTTTTTTTTTTTTTTGAGATGGAGTCTCGCTCTGTCGCCCAGGCTGGAGTGCAATGGTGCTATCTTGGCTCACTGCAACCTCTGCCTCCCAGATTCAAGCAATTCTCATGCCTCAGAGCCTCCCAAGTAACTGAGACTACAGGCACACACCACCACGCCTAATTTTTTTTATATTTTTAGTAGAGACGGGATTTCACCATGTTGGCCAGGCTGGTCTCAAACTCCTGACCTCAGGCGATCCACCTTTTGAGACGGAGTCTTGCTCTGTCACCCAGGCTGGAGTGCAGTGGTGCAATCTCAGCTCACTGCAACCTCTGCCTCCCGGGTTCAAGAGATCCTCCTGCCTAAGCCTCCTGAGTCGCTGAGATTACAGGCACCCGTCACCATGGCCAAATAATATTTGCATTTTTAGTAGCGACGAAGTTTCACCATGTTGGCCAGGCTGGTCTTGAACCTCTGACTCCAGATGATCTGCCCACCTCAGCCTCCCAGAGTGCAGGGATTACACACGTGAGCCACTGTGCCGGCCTGCCCTTAGTGATCTATAAAATGCCTTCAGGGCCTTTTCCCATCCTCTTGACTATTAGCACTTGGATCCCTTTTAGCCATGCTAAGCACTTCAGCAAGTGGTTGTTATGTCAAAAGTAAAAATATATAGCTTGTGAAGAACATCAGCAGAGGAACCAACATCTCCTTTGAGGAACAGTCACTCCTCTGGCACAGATGGAAAATAACTTGCAATAAATGCAAACTCATTTTAAAGCTGACATAATGCAGGTAAACCACAAGATACCTCCTGGACTACCCTAGCAGATAATGTAGTTTCACCACAAGAACCTGCTGAGCCCCTTAGGATTCTTTCAAACAGCCGTTATTTCCTATTCCCTGTGTGTCACCCAGTGTGCCAGATGTTGCACATACATTATCTTGAATGCTCAGAACAAACCTGCAAAAAAGATTCTGTTGGTGCCATTTCACAGATGAGGAAATTGCCACTCAGAGAGGCCAGCACGTAGCTCAAGGTCATGAATCAGGAGCTAGGATTTGAACCCAGGCAAGGCTGAGAGCTTTCCACCACACCAGTGGCTTTGAATTTTACTCCAGGGGCCACGGTGTAGGACTGTCTGTCTAGAAAAGAGGCAGGGGGTGGGGAGATTTACACACGAGGATTCTAGGTGAGCTTCATTAGAACAAAGACTTTGGAGGAGAAAAAAAGAGAAGTTTCAAAGGCACTGCCCTCACAGGGATCTTTGAACTTCTTGGGGTGAAGAATGACTATTTTTCTTAGAGACAGGGTCTTGCTCTGTTGCCCAGGCTCTAGTGCCATGACACGACCATGGTTCACTGCAGCCTCTACTTCCTGGGCTCAGGTGACCCTCCCACCTCAGACTCCCAAGTAGCTGGGACTACAGGCAAACAGCAACTATAGGCATACAGCCTTGCTAGTATGACTTTTCTGAAAGCATTGCTCTAGAAGTGTTTTGCTTTTGCGATGCATTTGCCCCCAGTTTTCTCCCCTGGCACATTCATCCTCCAGGTGACTGCCAGAGTGATCTTCCAAAATCTCATCATGCTACTCCTCTGCTTAGAAACCTTCCATGACTCCCAGCTACCTTTTGGCTAAACTTCGTGAACCTCTTTTAGCATGACCTTCGAGACTCTTGGTGATCTGGACCCCCTTCCACTTCTCCAGCCTTGCCATTAACCTCTCCCCAGCTTCCACCCTCCTGCCAAACCCGCTGCCTTTATAGTGTCTGGTACTTGCCACACTCAACGGTCAACTCGCACTCACCCCTCGAGCCTCAGATCAGGCACCACCTTCCTCCACGAAAGCCTTTTCTATTCCTCTCCACCTGGATCCGGTCCTGCCTCCTGTGCTCCCTCAGCACCCCCTCCCCCTGATCCATCACAGCCCTGCTTCTGTCTCCTCTTCTTGCTTGGCTCCCCTGCTAGAATGAAGTCTTGCATCATCTGCTGAACTCCACTTTGCTCCCCTGGAAAGAGGTTTCTCGGGGAATTTGCTCTTTCTCTTGGGGTAAGCATACCAGTCTTGCCTCAAAAAGCATACCAGAAATGCCAACGGCTTGATGTGAGGCACGGAGAGCTTTCAGCATGGGAGTTTGTCCCCTGCAGCCAAACCTCAATTTTACATGGAGGAGGTAGGCTAGGCAGTATCACATGATGAGAAAAATCTGTGGGGAAGAGTAGCTGACTACAGGAAAACTATGGAAAACCGTTTTCGAATCTTCCAGCTAACTTGGTTTTCATTTTGGAAAGAGGAGGGTGAACGCTTGTCTCAGGCCCCCAGATCTGCTAACAGTTAAGATGCTTAGGTTCACACTTTTCCTATAAAGAGGGGACTAATGTTGTAAGTGGCCTGTGAATGCTCAGCACACACCAATCTTCCTTCCAAGCCAGGAGCCTGCAGAATCAGCAGAAAGCCCTGCCCTGACAGCCTTCCCCAAGCCCAACCCACCTTGGCAGCTGTCAAGGGGGAGGTTGTGGAACAGAAACCACGGTCCTGCATCAGTTGGCCTCTTCGCAGCTATAAAATGGGCACAGGGGTGGAGAGGGTTAATGCCAGATGCCAATGCCAATTGCCAGAATCTAGGAACTGTTAGCCCTCCCTCCTTCAATTACTAAAGAAGTTCATTTAGAAAAGACAAAGGAAGGCCAGGCACAGTGGCTCATGCCTGTAATCCCAGCACTTTGGGAGGCCAAGGTCGGGGGATGACTTGAACCCAGGAGTTCAAGAACAGCTTAAGCAACATAGCGAGACCCTGTCTGTACAGACAGAAAAAAAAAAAAAGTAGCTGAGCATGGCGACATGTGCCTGTAGTCCCAACTACTTGGGAGGCTGAGGCAGGAGGTTCACCGAAGCCCAGGTGTTTGAGGCTGCAGTGAGCTATGATCGTGCCACTGTACTCCAGACTGGGTAAGAGTGAGAGATGCCATCTCAAAAATAAAAAATAAAGGAAAGTAGGAAAGTTTTGAGCATAGAGGTAACAGGGCCACCAGGCAGAGATGGAAACATGGATGGATGGGCTCAGGGTGGCGTTTCTGGGCTGTTTGTTAGTGGTGACTTTTTCTCCCTGGTGTTCACGGACTGGGATGAGAGGGCTGGGGAACGCGACAGTCCATTGCAAGGGCTACCCAAACCGTCAGGGATACAGTGCTATTTTTAAAATGCACTGTTCTCCAAGGCAGCATGGGTCTGTAGCCAGCAACTGCTTTCCTGGCCTTTCAGGCTGAGTCAACCCTCCTGTAGTCTTATTTAATTCATGCCATTTCTGAATGGGAGCAATTTTGCAAGCTACAATTTATGCATTAAACTTAACTTTTTAAAAAGAATTTTTAAGTGTGAAATATATATATATATAGAGAGAGAGATAGGGTCCTACTCTTGTCACCCAGGCTGGAGTGCAGTGGAATGCTTTACTCACTGCAGCCTCCACCTCCCAGGCTCAAGCAATCCTTCCACCTCAGCCTCCCTAGTAGCTGGGACTACAGGCCTGCACCACTACACCTGGCTAATTTTTGTATATTTTTGTAGAGACGGGGTCTCCCTATATTGCCCAGGCTGGTCCAGAACTCCTGGGCCCAAAGGATACTCCCGCCTCAACCTCCCAATGTGCTGGGATTACAGGCATGAGCCACTGTGCCCAGCCTTAAACTTAATTTTTTAAATGCTGCTGAGCAGGCGCGATGGCTCATGTCTGTAATCCCAGCACTTTGGGAGGCCGAGGCAGGGGAACACTTGAGGTTAGGAGTTTGAGATCAGCCTGGCCAACATGGCGAAACCCCATCATTACTACAAATACAAAAATTAGCCAGGCGTGGTGGTGCACGTTTGTAATCCCAGCTACTTGGGAGGCTGAGGTAGGAAAATCGCTTGAACCCAGGAGGCAGAGGTTGCAGTGAGCCTAGATCACACCATTGCACTCCAGCCTGGGCAACAGAGCGAGACTCTGTCTCAAAAAACAATAATAGTGGCCGGGCGCGGTGGCTCACACCTGTAATCCCAGCACTTTGGGAGGCCGAGGCGGGTGGATCACGAGGTCAGGAGATCAAGAACATCCTGGCAAACACGGTGAAACTCCGTCTCTATAAAAAATACAAAAAATTAGCCAGGCGTGGTGGCGGGCGCCTGTAGTCCCAGCTATTCAGGAGGCTGAGGCAGGAGAATGGCGCGAACCTGGGAGGCGGAGCTTGCAGTGAGTCGAGATCGCGCCCCTGCACTCCAGCCTGGGCGACAGAATGAGACTCGTCTCAAAAAATAATAATAATAATAGTAACAATAAATACATGCTGCTGGCCAGGCGTGGTGGCTCATGCCTGTAATCCCAGCACTTTGGGAGGCTGAGGCAGGTGGATCACTAGGTCAGGAGTTCGAGACCAGCCCAGCCAACATAGTGAAACCCCATCTCTACTAAAAATACAAAAAAAAATAAAAAAAAAATCGCTGGGCGTGGTGGTGGATGCCTGTAGCTATTTGGGAGGCTGAGGCAGGAGAATTGCTTGAACCCAGGAGGCAAAGGTTGCAATGAGTCAAGATTGCATCACTGCACTCCATTTCATAAATAAATAAATAAATAAATAAATGCTGAAGAGCTGAAGAAAGCCCCATCTTGGAAAAAAAAAGTGCCCATGGGTGTGTCTCATTAGAGGCCACAAATCAAGGTAAATTACATGACTCATCGTGGAAATATCAGAAATGTAAATTTGGAAACTTTTGCCTTTTACCCCCTAACCCAAGGCCCCTATAGGACAACTCTTCTAGGATGAGGCTGGTGCCTGAGGCCAGACCATCAAGGAGCTCAGGACAGAGGTGAACTGTGTGTTTCTCCTCAGATCCAAGGGGGAAATAGCTTCTTCCCTGCACAGTTCTGGCCATTTGTTCTGAGAAGGAGGCCCAAAGCCTGCCCTGGAGCACGAGATCATGGCCATGGGTGGGTGACCTCTACCCTGCAAACCTATGCAGCTTCTTCCTTTGTGGTTAGTAAGGGAGGTGGGGGAAAACACTGAAAGGACAGCCTTGTCATGTGAAAAGAACACATATTCCACTTTAATATACATAAGAAGTCACCTGTGATACATGAGAAAAAGTACCAGTTAAGGCTTGGTCGTCTCAGGAGGAGGTTGTCAGAGGCTGACTCTACCCGCACCCCAAGACCCTCATTAATGGCCGAGCCAGGCCGGCAGAGTGAGGGGTTTTCTCTGCATTGGTGGTATGCAATTTTAACTCATTCTTCTAGAGAATGTTTCCTAATAAACCCTGCGCGTCGGCCTGCCCAGAAATGGCCACTGGAAGCTTAACTTGCCCTCTCCCAAGCAGGACCACGATCCCTTCTCCCAACTCCTTAGTCGTGTAGCTTTGGAACTCGGAGCCAGGCCAGCTTGGTCCTTCACTCTCTCTTGGTGAGGTGGTGCCCAAGTCCCCAGGTCCTCCAGGCCGGTGGTTACAGGAGACCTGAGACAAGTACCTGAGTTGGACCCCGACATGTTCTGTTCCTTGCAGGCCCAAGCAGCGTCCAAGGCGCCTCTCCTTCGGTGGAACCCGGGACAACCCAGGACCTAGCCATCGCCACAGCGTCGCGGCCCCTCCTAGCTCTCCAGTCTCTGTCCCTGTCAACGGTCCTGGAATGAGGGGAACAGATGGCGGAAAAGGCCATGCATTTGCGCCACCCGGCTGCCCGCGGTGTCCTTCGCCTTGGTCCGCGACGCCGCCGCTCTTCTGCTTGTCTCCACAGCCGTCGCGCCCACTGCGCTCGCGGCCCTCCATGCAGTGGTGCCGCTGCTGTTGTTGTTCAGGTTGGTGCACCGGCTGCCGCTCTCCATCTCCCATTCCTCAGCTCCCGACAGCTCCCGCAACCTCCAAGGCGCGTCGGGCCGCAGGTAGTGGCAGGCCCGGTGGCCGCTGTGGTCGCGGCGCGTAGCGTCGGCACCCAGGGCGCCCACCAGCACCTTGATGACCATGTCGTGGCCCTGAAGGGCCGCCAGGTGGAGGGGCGTGAGGCCGCCGCTGCCTGGGGCGCTCACGTCGAGCCGCAGCCCCCGGCGTAGGGCGAAGTCGTGTACTAGAATGAGCTCCTCGTGGCGCCCGTGCTTGGCCAGCCAGTGCAGAACCGAGTAGCCGGTGATCGGGTCGCCCCGCAGCAGCAGCTCCGGCTCAGCCTCCAGCAGCTCCCGCAGCACCTCATAGCGGCCCTCGGCGGCCGCCAGAATCCACGCGTGCTCCCGCGGTTCCAGGCACAGCCTGCTGCTGCCCGGCCCGCTGGGCCCGCCCAGCTCCTCGGCGCGCTCCTCCGACAGCCACCCGGCAGGAGCCGCCCGCTGCAGCCCCAGCAGTTCCCGCAGCGCTCCCCGCCGGCGCCCTGAGCCCGCTCCAGAGTGCATCAGCGTGCCTGGGAAGGGGGGCTCCCGGGAAGCAGTGGCTGCGGCTTTGCCCCAGTACCTGCCCAGGCTACCAGTGTCCGCTCTCGAGGGGCGGGGCTGCGGGGCGCACCGCAGGCTCTGCGCGGTCGGCGCGAGAGAGGCCGTGGGTGCCCGGTTCGCGGCCCCTCCGGGCTGGGCCATGGTCTTGCAAGCTGCCGCCGCGGACGTCCCAGTGTCCAGCGTTCGCTGCCCTTCTCGGGCCCCAACGGGAGAGGAACTGGCGCTGGCGTTGGGGAAGGAAGCGGCTTGAGCAATTGGGTTCAGAGGGAGGGAGCAAAGGAGAGGAGGAGGAGGAGGGAGGGAGCTAGGGGAGGGCCCCCGCTCAGGCCTTGGGGGCCGTGGAGGGGTTTGAGCTCCAGCCAAGCCCCCAGGGCAAGCTCAGCTCCAGCGCCCTGGGTACCGCCGCCTCTGCAGCTCCCCCGGGTCGCGGGCGGTCCCACCCCAAACGGCCAGGTGAGCTCGGCAGCCCCGCCTCCAGCACCGAGGGGCGGGCGCGAGGACGGGCTGGGAGCTCGCCTGCGGCCCTGGAAGCCCCGGTTCTCAGCATCCCAGCCGCTGCTAGGGTGTAGAGGCTCGAGGGCGCCCCTTCCGCAGCGGGCCGAGCTCGGCTTCCAGCCATGGCCTCCCAAAGCGCGGTCCTGGAGCTCCGAGGCTCTGGCTCCCCGCCCCCTTCCTTCGCCCTTCCGTCTTATCTCTTCAGGAGTCTCCCTGCACTTTGTCCCGGAGTTGCCTTTGTCCCGCGCCCAGCATTCACGCAGGCAGCTCGACTGCCCCTTGTGACTGGCTCGTCTGCCTGCTTTGCGCTTTTTGCGGCCTTGACCCTCCCCGCAGCGCCCGGGGCTGCCCAGGATTCCAGCAGAGAAGCCCAAGACCGGGGTCCAGGCTGACGCTCTTCCAGGGAACTGGGGTGGGATATTCCCCTTCTGCACCGCCCTCTCTGCCCAGCTCTCCACCCTTTTCCCTCCCGTCAATTTTCCCAGGTTGGCTTGGAGAAGCAGCTGCAGGTGAATCTGAGCTGGCGCCACGGGAGCGCCCTGTTCTCTTTAGAGATGCATCCCTGCTCTCTCCCCAGGACCCCGCTTTCTGCAAATTCAAAGCTTAGGAGCTTTTTTAAAAAAGGATATTTTTTCTTTTTTACTGCTAATACCAGCGTACTCTTTGCTCTTCCCTTCCCTTAGTAAATGGTAGTTCTTGCCTCCACACCCCCACCATGTTAAAGAGCTCAGTCAGTGAGCAACGGGGAGCCAGAGAAGATTGATGAGCCAGGGAGAGACACAGCCATGATGGAGGTTGTGTTAAAAAGGTGATTTGGGAGGTGCAGACGCAGGAAGTCGGAAGACTGTTCCAGCAGTCTAGGCCAAGGGGGATGGAGGCTCAGGCCAAGTCAGCCCACTCCCCCGGGGCTACCTGTGGCAGCAGTGACAGAAGGTGTCAGAAGCTTTTCTTTCTTGGCCCTCACGTGTTTGGAACAAGTCCTAAATATCTAGAGCTTTCCTTCAGAACACCTTATACATTTGTAATTTGGTTTCGAACATTTACTATGTGCCAGGCACTGTGCTCGTTGCGTTATATGTGTTAACTCTTTTAATCCTCCCAGTGACCTCAAGTGCTAGGAGTCATTACTGTCCCCAGTTTGCAGAGAGGTTAGGCTACTTGCTCAAGGTCACCCAGCAGGAAGTGGCAGAGCAGGTCTGTGCGACACCATAGCCTTTGTTCTGGTACACAGGAACTGGCATTCGAGCCTGGCTTATCAACTGCAAATCACATACAAGCCCCAAATTCCAGCCAAAAGGATAGACTTGTAACGTGAGCGTATCTATAACTTACACTCCTCTGCCTGGAAGAGCTTCTGTGTAGTGAAGTTCTTTTCTTTCAAGGTTGCGCTTAGTTTCCACCTCCAGCAAGCCTCCTCTGATTATCCCAGCCCGAAGTGATCCCTCTCTTTCCCCAGCCCTGTGTTTCTGCTACTTCTTTGGCACCCAGACTGCCATGTGTTACATCTCTCTCCCATTGCTCTCACATGCCAATTAAACTAGAAACTCTTGGACAGCTATGTCATACTGTCCTTGTGCACCTAGTAGTTACCCAAGAAATATTTGTTACCTTGTTCTGGTTTGGCAGCCTGGGAAAACGTGATTGTGTGTGTGTATGTTGGGGGTGGGGGACGTGTATCCACAGCCAGCACCTCAGTGCCTGCTCCCACATCCCTGCCCCAGACTCCAGTCTGCAGGACATCAAAAGCAACTCATAGATTTGGTCAATTCATTTTTTAAAAAAGGGATTCAGTGGCTTATTCACTGAGTTGACTGGCCAAAGCCACCACCTCCTGGCCTCCGCTGACTTCTCAGAGACCAGACCTAGGCCCAGAATGGGCCCCAAGCTTTCAGGCTTTCATTTTCAAAATGAATCCTGACTGACAAGCAGCTACTTCCGTTGCTCTGGAGACTCCTCTCCGCAACCCCAAATCTGTAAACACCAAACCGCACACATGCACACACACTTCCAGAATATGCAAACAGCTGCAGCAATATTTTTTTTTAGTCAAAATGCCAGCATGGAGAATGCAGGATGGAAGAATGGTTGGACTATTAATTTTCCTCACCACTAAGCAGGCAACTCTCTTCCCTATCAGCATGAATAATATCTCTGTTTCCAGTTCAAAGATTGCAAAGGCAGCCGCCTGACCAGTGCCACAGACCCATGATACATGTGCCCTTGCTTAACTCTGCTGCTAGAGACCAAAGCCATGGTGCCTCCTTTGCAACTTGTTTCATCTTTAATTAGCAAGTGCTTTCTACCCTAGGTCACCAGCTGCACACACCACTCCCCAGAACTGCAACACCCATCTCTATTTTAGTAGAGAGGATATCTGGAATTTGGTAGCAGGGAGTAGGGTAGAAGGAGTGGAAGACAGAAGGGAGAGTACCCACCCACCTAAAATTAACACGCCAGTTATGTGAAACATCTGCTACCCCTCCAAGGGAGTGGGGCAAAACCCCTCAAGCCCTGGGAAATGACTTTCCAAAAAGCTGGAGGTAGAGTAGATATTTGCATTGCAAATTGTAGTAATACTGATGCCTTTTCCAAATAGCAGCCTCTCTAATATATTTGCGGGTTTATTTACTAGATCTTGGACTATTAGAACTAGAAGGGATCAGCCGGTCGCGGTGGCTCATGCCTGTAATCCCAGCACTCTGGGAGGCTGAGGTGGGTGGATCATGAAGTCAGGAGATCGAGACCATCCTGGCTAACACGGTGAAACCCCGTCTCTACTAAAAATACAAAAAAAATTAGCCAGGTGCGGTGGCGCCTGTAGTCCCAGCTACTTGGGAGGCGGAGGCAGGAGAATGGCGTGAACCCGGGAGGCGGAGCTTGCAGTGAGCCAAGATCGCGCCACTGCACTCTAGCCTGGGTGACAGAGCGAGACTCCGTCTCAAAAAAAAAAGAACTAGAAGAGATCTTAATGTTTCATTGGCCTTTATTTTCCAGATGAGGTTTAACTAACTCAGGGAGCATGGCAGAAGGCAGAGGAACAGAGAAGCTGATGTGTTAGGCATACGTTGAAAATCTATCTTGATGAAGAGAGCAGCTCAGAAATCTTAGTGGATGTCAGCAGGAAATCATAGTTGATCTGCAAAAATTTAATTTACATGCAACTTCTCAGAAACATGCCCCTTGGGTGAAGCCAAAGGCTCGTGTATCCTTGGGCTCTCAGTGGAGTTTGCCATGGGGGCTTATGGATTCAGAAAAATCCAGAAGTGCAAAACAGTTGAGAGGCAGATGTGTGGAATATGGGAAGTAAAGTTTCTCAGGCGTCCATAACCCTTGGTCATGGAGGGAATGGGGAACATTCTTTTTTTTTTTTTATCCTTTCTTTTTTTTTTTGAGACGGAGTCTCCATCTATTGCCTAGGCTGGAGTGCAGTGTGGTGTGATCTCGGCTCACTGCAACCTTCGCCTCTCCAGTTCAAGCGATTCTCATGCCTCAGCCTCCTGAGTAGCTGGGATTACAGACGTGCACCACCACGCTCAGTTAAATTTTGTATTTTCAGTAGAGACGGGGTTTTACCATGTTGACCAGGCTGGTCTCGAACTTCCGGCCCCAAGTGATCCACCCACCTTGGCCTCCCACCACACCCAGTGGCGTGAGCCACCACACCCGGCTGGAACATTGTTGAGGTTCCAGATGTAGAATGTAAATTTCCTTTCCTCCAAAGACCTGTGCTGATTTCATCATGGTTCTCAATGAAAAAGCCATGAGAGAGAGAGAGAGAGCTCCTTTCTCTCTATTTGCATGGAATGTGTGTGCAAGAATGGATGTTTGAGTGGTATGTGTGTGTACCCGACATCACTGTCTCTGGTTGTGTGTATCAGTGTATGTGTCTGTGTGTATGTACACTGCCAGACATCACTTTCCCCTTCCCAAATGTCAGACCCTTACACGAGATCTCATTTTGAATCCCTTTTCCTTAGACTATGGAACAAGTCATATTTGGTAAACACTTTAAAAATTATTTCCTAGTACTTTGGAATTACCCACACTGTTCCACCCCCCGCCCAATCCTGCAGTAAGACCTGATGTATCCAGTTAAAAAAAAAGAACTTACAATCTTATTTTGAGAGCTTACTGAGCTTGGAAGAGTAGAAAGTGGTAGAACCAAGTTGACGTGTGTGAGCCATGAGACCAGGGCTTCTAAAAATGACCAAGGAGAAAGGGGGTGGGCAGGGAGCAGGAAGAAATCTGTAGGCCTGAGTGGAAGCAGGAAACCTGCCTAAACTCAAGCTGGAATGGCTTAATTGGAGCCCGAGAGTCAAGCATGGGCTTTGAAGTGTGAAGAGAAAAAAATTTCCATTACACATTTTATTGATACTGAGATTAAAAGAATGCCACATCCTGTAACAGACTTAGGGTATTACCATATGGAGACACATGAGGGCGCTCTGACCAACTAGCAACTGAGAAAAGTAGAAAGGCTGTGTTTGTTTCAACCTGTAGGCAAGGAAAGGGGCATGGCAGGCCTTTTGTTTAATTTTTTTTTTTTAAGGACAGGGTCTTGCTATGTTGCCCAGGCTGGTCTTGAACTCCTAGGGTCAAGCGATCCTCCCACCTCAGCCTCCCAAAGTGTTGGGATTATAGGTGTGAGCTACCATGCCCAGCAACAGGCCCTTTTATTTTGTTTTGAGACAGTCTCTGTCACCCAGGCTGGAATGCAGTGGCACAATCTCGGCTCACTGCAACCTCTGCCTCCCAGGTTCAAGCAATTCTTGTGCCTCAGCCTCCCGAATAGCTGGAATTACAGGTAGGTACCACCACACCCGGCTAATTTTTGTATTTTTAGTAGAGACAGCATTCCCCTGGTTTGGCCAGGCTGGTCTTGAACTCCTGGCCTCAAGTGATCCACCCACCTCGGCCTCCCAAAGTGCTGGAGTTACAGGCTTGAGCTACCTCCTACCTCGCCCAGCAATAAACCCTTTGTTTATATGAATTAAGGCTTCTACCTTGCAGCAGGCCCTTGGCCTTTAAGTAGTTCCTGGGAAGAAGGTACTAGCCCTAGGGGTGAGGGGGCTGGCGTCATCTTGAAAGGAATGTGAACCATCAGGAGAGAGAGGGAGGCCAGTGAGCAGTACAAAGTGGTTCCTTCCTTACTTTATCAGTTGGCTTCTGTCATATGTAAGGCTTGGAATCATAATCTCTTAGTTTTCAGAGTGCTTTCATATTTTTAGTTATCTCTTTGACCCAGACAGCAAGCTTGTGAGATATGTAGAAAAGACAGTATTTATATGCAATTCACACACAAGGCTGAGGGAGGTTAAGTGGCCTGCCCAGAGTCCCACGGCTCGAAAGTGGTAGAGCAGGGTCTGTGCTCATGCCTGTTTCATGCTGCCATACTGTACATTTGGATACAGCGGACAGGAACAGCTCTTAATAAAATTGTGCAGTGGGTAAATGTTGTCCTTGGTGCCTTCGGCCATCCATTTCTGACATCCAGGCATCCTGTACCCCAGATCACCTATCGTAGCACTCTCTAATAACAGTGATTACAGCTGCCTACTGCTCATTAAGCACTTAGGCGACTGGTGACTTATGTCCTGTGCCAAACATTAAATATGCATTTTCATACATGAATGGTCACAGCAGAACTATTTACAATAGCCAAAAGGTGGAAACAATCCCTATGTCCATAGTATATCCATACCATAGAATGTTATTTGGCCATACAAAGGAATGAAATAAGCCGGGCACAGTGGCTCACGCCTGTAATCCCAGCACTTCGAGAGGCCGAGTTGGGCAGATCACCTGAGATCAGGAGTTCGAGACCAGCCTGGCCAACATGGTGAAACCCTGTCTTTACTAAAAAAAAAAAAAAAAATACAAAAATTGCCAGACGCGGTGGCTCACACTGGTAATCCCAGCACTTTGGGAGGCCGAGGTGGGTGGATCACCTGAGATCAGGAGTTTGAGACCAGCCTGGCCAATACGGTAAAACACTGTCTCTACTAAAACTACAAAAATTAGCCGGGCGTGGTGGTGTGTGCCTGTAGTCCCAGCCACTCCGGAGGCTGAGACAGGAGAATTGCTTGAACCTGGGAGGCGAAGGTTGCAGTGAGCCAAGATTGTACCACTGCATTCCAGCCTCGCGACAGAACGAGACTCTGCCTCTAAAACAACAACAACAACAAAACCCAAAAATTAGCTTGGCGTGGTGGTGGGCACCTGTAATCCCACCTACTTGGGAGGCTGAGGCATGAGAATTGCTTGAACCCTGGAGGCGGAGGTTGCAGTGAGCCGAGATGGTGCCACTGCCCTCCAGCCTGGGCGATAAAGCGAAACTCAGTCTCGGAAAAAAAAAAAAAAAAAAACAAGGAACTTAATAACTGACACATGCTACAACATGGAGGAACATGGAAAATATTATGCTAAGTGAAAGAAGCCAGACACAAAAGACTCTTCTGATTCCTATATGAGATGTCCAGATGAGGCAAAACCATACAAACAGAAAGTAGGTCAGTGGTTGTCAAGGCAGGCATGAGGGGAGAGGGAGAATTAGACAGGGATTGCTAATGGGTATGGGTTTCTTTGGGGGTGTTGAAAATATTCTGGAATTAGATAGTGGTGATGGTTGCACAGGCTTGTGAATATACTAAAAACCACTGAAATGTACACTTTAAAATGGTGAATTGCTGGGCATGGTGGCTCATGACTGTAATCCCAGCATGTTGGGAGGCCGAAGCGGGCAGATCACCTGAGGTCAGGAGTTCAAGAGCAGCCTGGCCAACATGATAAAGCCCCGTCTCTACTAAAAATACAAAATTAGCCAGGCGTGGTAGTGCATGCCTGTAATCCCAGCTACTCGGGAGGCTGAGGCAGGAGAATTGCTTGAACCCAAGAGGTGGAGGTAGCAGTGAGCCAAGATCGCACCACTGCACTCCAGCCTGGGCAACAAGAGCGAAACTTAGTCCCAAAAAAAAAAAAAAAAAGGTGAATTATATGGTATGTGAATTATATCTCAGTAAAGCTGTTGCCAAAAAGTGCATTATCTCCCTTGATCTTTACAACAACTCTAAGAGACTAATGAGAAACTGAGGCCCAATGAAGTTAATTGACCACGTTCACACAGCTATTAATTGGCAGGAAACCCAACCAGCTTCAACTGATTCCAAGGCTCATACTTTTAACCATCATGTTACACTGGGTCTAATGCATCCCTCATTTACATAGAGGATGTTGTAAAAGCCAATACTCATTGAGGGCTTAATATGTGCCAAACACTATGCTAATCATATCACATTCATGATGCTTAACATTATGGTAGATACTATTAAAGCAATGATCTCTAATGTTTTTGTTGTTGTTGTTTTTTGGTTTTTTTGTTTTTTTTGTTTTTTTTTTTTTGAGATGGGAATCTGGCTGCATCACCCAGGCTGGACTGCAGTGGCACCATCATAGCTCACTGCAGCTTCTAACTCCTGGGCTCAAGCCATCCTCCCACCTCAGCCTCCTGAGTAGCTGGGACTACAGGCATGTGCCACCATGCCCAGCTAATTGTTTCTGTTTTTGTTTTTGTTTTTGTGAGACAGTTTCACTCTTATTGCCCAGGCTGGAGTGCCATGGCGCCATCTCGGCTCACTGTAACCTCTGCCCTCTGGGTTCAAGCGATTCTCCTGCCTCAGCCTCCCGAGTAGCTGGGATTACAGGTGCCCACCACCACACCCAGCTAATTTTTTTGATTTTTAGTAGAGACAGGGTTTCACCATGTTGGGCAGGCTGGTCTAAAACTCCTGACCTCAGGTGATTCACCCGCCTTGGCCTCCCAAAGTGCTGGGATTACAGGTGTGAGCCACTGCACCCAGTCCCAGCTAATTTTTTAAAAATTGTTTTAGAGATGGGATCTCACCATGTTGCCAAGGCTGGTGTCCCAACGTTTTAAATTGCACGCCCATATAATAAAAATATTTTGAGCAGATATTCTCAACATTTGTGAATATTTTGTAATTTCAAAATGATGTATGTGTATTACTCTACTAAATATGTGTATTATAAAGCATACACAAAAAGAAAATTTTACAAGGGTAGGACAAAGATAAAATATAGTTTAAAATAATTTACAATTTTATAATGCTTCTAGTACAAAACTATTTGGATATTCATTAAAATTTTATTATTAATTTTTTCACAAGAGAATGTGATTGCATATGCTTCATTTTTAAAACATCTTTTTTTTTTTTTTTTTTTTTTAGAGGGGGTTTCGTTTTTTCCCCCGGCTGCGTTGGGGTTGCCGGGTCCCCGCTGCTCGCCACACACCCCCCCCC